>NC_079545.1:1732500-1885000 GCF_015846415.1 Triplophysa dalaica
ACAGCAAAAATTTAGAAAACAAACGAGTACCTTTTACATTTTACCATGATAGTCTTGTTCCTAGTCCATGGGATGGATAACAACCATTATTAATTTAAAAAAAATAATAATTAACTAACATTTATAAAACACAAGATCCTGAGTTTGATTTTGAAACCTATTGTGGAACCGCCCCGAAGTTAAAGGGACAGTTGAAAATTCTGTCATCATTTACTCGCCCTCAGATTGTTCAAAACCTGTGCAAAAAAATTGTGCTAAACACAAGGGAAGATATTTGGAAGAATCTTCATTTAGTAGGGAAATATTATGGAAGTCCATGGGAGGGTGAGATTTGTTTGTTTACTGACATTCTTCCAAATATCTTCCTTTGTGTTCAACAGAAAAAAGAAATGTATACAGGTTTGGAACAATCTGCGAATCAATGACGACAGAATTTTTGGGTGAACTATCCCTTTAACTTCAGCTTGTGTTTGGTTATCGGTCTGGCTAGTGGTTAGTGATATAACAATTCATTTTATATTTCATTTATATTTTAGTGTATATTAATTATATTAAATTAAACTATTTAAAAAGGATAGTTCACCCCAAAATTAAAATTCTGTCATCAATAACTCAGCGTCTAGTTGTTACAAATCTGTAGCACCATCAATTCTTCTGATGAACACAAAAGAAGATATTTTGAAGAATGTATGAAAAGCAAACAGTTCTGGGGAACTTTTGACTACAATTATCATTTTTTCTACTATGGGACTCAATGGGGTCCAAGAACATTTAGTTACAAACATTCTTCCAAATATCTTTCTCTTTGTTTAACCAAAAAGAAATGTAAACAGGTTTGGAACAACTTGCGAGTGAGTCATTCATGACAGAATTTTCATTTTTGGGGGAACTATCCCTTTAACAGTTATTGATTCTTTGCGGATGTAACAGAAAGTTAAGTCTTTAGTTTTGTGGCTTGGTGTTACTGTAACTGTATAAACAGCGAAGCACAATCTCCAAGCAAATTTTCCACATTTCATCAACGTAATATATGCATTACACTCACATCCCTGACATTGGGCAGAGCCGTAACATTAAAGCCGGGAAAGTCCACCAGCTTCGAGACATCATACGAGATCTTGCACTGGTTGTCATCATCAGGAACATCTCCGTCTTTTGATTCTTGCAAATAAAGTGAAAGCCAATGACGGTCCATAGCAAAATGGTACGTTATAGCAAGAGTTACCATTTCAAACACAAAATCACAATATTAATTGAACCTACATTATTCTATGATAATACAGTATAAAACTTACCTTTGCCATCATACAGCGCCAAGCCTGAGTTCTCCATCTCTGCCTCTTTTAGCCAGCCGTGTGGGTATCCCAGCTCCCGCATGCGATAGATATAGGGGGGGAGTGTGTTTGTAGTGATGCCGAGGGCATCGAGAAGCTCTTGACTACACAAAGAGATTATTTTTTATTTCATCTTAGTCTTTAAATCCCATTATGTCATTTTCGTTTAAAGTAAACCCTGAATCTCTGGTCTTTGCTGTTCTGAGCATAAATAAAAGAAAAACACTGCTGACCTCACTATTCCTGGCTTGTACTTTGCAAATCGTTCCTCGACCTCCTCTGCGTGGTAGCGTTGATTTCCCAGACTGCTGTTTTGTGAAAACTCCTTCCTCTTTTCATTGATCTTAGCCATGTCTTTGGGCTTAAACAGTAGAAAGTGTTTAAAAGATTTAAAGTGTGATTTTAAATCGTCTAAAAAAAAAAAAGTAAGACAATAGTGTCAAAGTGTTCTGCATAATGATGACGACTATCACCTCTGGACAATCTCGCAGCTGATGGTCTTCTGAACCGCAGTTAAAACAGCACGGCCTAGGCCTGTCAAGACACAAGCAGACACACACAAAATAACATATATATTGACTTGCACAGCAATTCTTGTAAAGAAGTTGGCATAGGATAATATTCCAGCAATAAACCACACCTTTTCTCTTTAATCTGAACCTCTTGACCCTCAAGAGCGATAACCTGGCCAAAGACCTGCTGGTATCTTTGCAAGCACGATTCAGGAACGGTGATTTACAGACACGTGTAAAACACTAAAAGCCTTTTCTAAATAGTCAAAAGCATAGTAAATGTAACTGTCAAGTTTCAGGATACTTTGGAATTTCCCATCCAACGGTCAGCTGCGGGTTATCATTGAGCAACGGCTGACCAAGTTTATCAACACAGAAGTTGTTGAAATACAAAACACTTCCCACCACCTGCAAAGCAAGAAAATGTGTATAAGTTCTGGCATGAAAGTCTCAATTTGCGGTTCCCAAACATTTCAGAGGTTGCATCCCCAAAATCCTCATCTCAGTTTTTAAAACCGTAATTAAATTGCATAATGAATGTTAAAATGTGTGTATCAGAAACATTGTTTTTATTTCGGTATTTTGACACATTTCCGAGTGAATAGAATTTCCAACGAGAAAAAGAGTGGGTGTGGCTTTCGTCTTTCTCTGTGATTTGATTGGATGTATTAAACAGCCGTTGCATTTTGAAATGAAACTGGCAGCAGACTGACAGTTGAGGGGGGAGGAGTAAACAGATGCTCCGCCCAAGACGTCTAACATACGTCATTTATAAATGGATAGTCATTTCAGGAAGGAAGTGCATTTTTACACTTTAACTGAAGATTATGAGGGAGAAAGAGCATGCTCATGAATGCCATTTCACTCTGCTGACGGAATTTTAGCTGTGTTTGTTTGTTCACTGCATTTTTGTGATGAATTTTATATAAACAGCAGATATTACGCTGGATTTGGAGATCGTTTGAAACTGATAGATGGTGCGACCCATCGCTAAAAGATGCCAAACATGAAACTCAGTCATGTAAACAGCATAAACTTATTGTTCATCAATGGGATGGCATATTGTGTGCTCGTGCTGTAGTTCTGCACCCCCTACACGCCTCCAGGCACTCGTCTTTTTCCAGAAATAATCATACAGCTGTATATGTCTTTTAAAATTTTGATCAAATGAAATACACTTTGAATATGCAATACTACTCTATAGGTACTCTAGACGATTGGCAGAAACTACGCGTGTTACCTTATCTTTAACATGTGGAACTTACACTGAAAGCATCTTTGACCTGTTTCGAGGAACAGGAATCCTGCACTTTATAGCTTTCCTCCATGACAATACTTGAATACTGGGGAGGAAAACAAACATATGCCTTTTTGCTTACTGACTGAGAATGATTTGTAACAAATATCTGGTCAAACAAATGCCTTAAAGACTTACTTGAGGGTTGACATGAAGCGCAGAGCTTTCCGGGTCATTGTGTTTCTGTTCATGTAGGTGTTTTTGGACCAGACAGCAGATAAAGTCCTCGATTTCTTGCCGACGTTGCCTGAAAATAGTCACACATAACCTTGTTTCACTTTTCAACAACAAAAGTGAAATTTGGGGAATTAAAAAGGAAACGTTAATGCAAATACCTACTTAGAAATGCTATTGTTTCCAAAAAGAACTTGACAGAGAGGTCCATCTGTTCTTGAATTTTCTATTTTTATACCTCTACAAACAAATCAACAACAGCACATGAATGTTTTGTATTTTACACTTAAAAATTGACAAATTGTGTAAATATTTTAAATCGCTTACGTAGGACGACTTAATATGTTTAACTTTCTCTTCAGTTCCTCATGTGGTCCGGTGTTAAGGTACAAAATACATGACAGTCTCAAAATATATCACTGTATGTATTAGCCTAAATTGTATTGTATTTAAATGTATTATATTTGTGTTAATGGCGCTACTTGTGATTATTGCCTTCTCAAGATCATTTACAGACATTTTTTCCTTTTCGTCCCTATTTCACAGCATGATTCTCATATAACAAATTCTTTAACCATAAATAGCAAGATGAGTTTTTACTGTGCATTTCTTATAGTCTGACGTCACGTGAGAAAGTAACATTTTTTACATGAGGTTGAATGTTTTTCCTACAAGAAAGATGCTTATTTACAATGATTGAATGAAATTGGTGCATTCGCACTAAATACTGAAACTAAAACCATAACTTAGTCCTCCCGTAGGGGTTAATGGCCATGAGAGAACCACACAACTGTCTTTTCTCCACGTGACATTTTAAACTCTACCGAGTACACTGCACTTGTATAGTAACGTTATAGTGAACGAATCAACAACATTATGCTAATAAATCAACTTTCACTGTGTACATAGGCGCTCAAACGCATCTCAGGCTGCACACGAGTATTTCAAGGATATTCTCTGCGTTCAGACGCTCAATCGTCGCTTCGCACTCGACTAAACGATCGTGCACTTCCTCTGACTCCTCTTCGTCGACATCACTAAAACGAATGTGCTTCACAACTGGCGCGTTCTCAAACTGCTCGAACAGTTCGGTGTCTCCAAAATCAACCTCCGCCATGTTTAACGATCACAGTGACGACTCTGACGTCTACTTTTAGGTTTTGTGGAGCGTAGCGCTGACCTTGAGGCACATTATCGCCACCTACTGTGTTGGAGTGTAATGATCACAGTGACGTCAATGGGTGTGTAAGCCGCGCTATCTCTGGGCGGTGATTGGCTAAGGGACCGGAAGGAGGAAGTTGTGAAACAGGGTCTTTTAAATACATGAAAAAAGTGTTTCAGTTATGGCTTTGTTTTAGCTAAACAAAATATAACTGGTGCAACGGGTGCATTATAAGATGATTTGTAATCAATGCTAAACATAGTTTAACGTGTATTTTTAGGTATTTTAATACTTTGAAGTCGTTTTTGTGTTTTAGAAATTGTGTCTATAGCATCATGACATCTGTTTCTCTCATCAATTTGTCATATTGGGAATGCGGGAGAAGGAGGATACGGTTCTTGTATCTTGCAAACAATAACTCGTTTAAAGTTGCTAAACAAGGCACGAATGCGGTAAGAGGAACATAAATGATCTCAAAAGGAATTATATTGAGTAGCATGATATAAAAAGTGCTAGGTGTATTAGTTCATACACAGAAATATCCTATATTCAACGAATTAATTTAATATCGATTTTAAATTATTTTTATCATGTAGCTTTTATTTTGTAGGATCAGATGATTCCCCTCTTTCTTGGAGCTGATCTGTTCTCAGACACAGACATTCGCAGTGAAAACCAACCCAGACATCATGCCAAGTTTGCTAAGCGAGGACTAGCAACTAAACTGTTTTTCTCATCAGGTACCGCAGTGATCTTTTCTAGTCTTAGAAAATAATGTTCTGGTCATTTCAGAGGTTAATGCTTCTCTTCCTGCGATCTTCAGAGTTCAGATTCAAGGGACTGAGACTTCCCTGTTCCAGCAACAATCTGTGGTTTTATAGCGTTCATGGAGTTTTCCGAGTGGCATTTGAACTGTATAGCAAACAAGATCAACTGTCAATCGTGGAGTCCTTTCAGGTAACTTCATTGTGTCATTTAAATGCCTAGCCTATTGTTTTCCTTGTCCAAATGTACTAACGATTAAAACAATACTTTATTTATAAGGATCTGTGGAAGTCTCGGATAGATGATGATAAACTGAACCTGAACTATCATCTTGCTGCCCGGGTGGATGTTCAAGACCAAGTGGCACAAACAGTTTTGACAAATGCTATTACATGTGCATCATCCCAATGCCATCCGAACTGTCAGGAAGGAGAAAAGATCTTGAGCGACTTTCACATGGATGAGTCCGGTAATTCATCATCTACAGACCACGACTACTGTTCCCCAACAGAACCATCCGATACAAGCCAATATGCTTTACTTACTCACAAACTCAACAGCATTGGAGAAAAAGTGACGTTTACTACAAACATGGAAGAGGAACAATTAAAGACCACCATGAAGTTACTGGACTATGTGGAGTGTTGCATTACTGGGTGTCAGGATGAGGTCAGACTGACGGATTTGGCACTGACCCTGTTTCAGACTCATTTTCAAGGTTACTCTGTTTACTCGAGCACTCTTCTGAAAACGGTGGCAGGCTGGCTCGGTCAGCAGTTCAGCGCAGCTAACAGCACTATCAGTCGTCGGGTTGAAGGATTTAAGGCCCAGCACATTGAACACATTACAGATCTGCCTCCGCCGGAGGAGCTGGCGTCTGAACTTTTCCCAGAGGCCATGCGGAATCTTCTCGCTCACTGGATGGGTCTGAGTGAAGAGGCAGACGACTGGAAAAGACACAGCGAATATCCCATTTTATTGCTTATCCTAGAATTCGCCAATCACAATCTTATTACAGGAGTGGCGCACGTGTTATATTCCAGTCTAATATCTAAATAAGGATACTTGCATATCACTCAAGACAAATGAGGCCTAATGTCAAATAAAAGTGAAAGGGGTTTTTCAGCGGTTCCTACAAATAGCGTAATATCCTATTCATCTTATGTGGGGAAAAAAAACAAGTTTCCCTCACTAATGTAGTTCGTTTTTGTATGTGTGCCAAGTAAAGGACAGTCTACATATTATATCGATCTGTAAATAAAATCTGCTAAATTTCAGAGATTTTTATTATATTTTAGAAATCCAGTTTATTATAGGTTTTATTGTGTAGCTTTTTAAGGAGTTGTTTCTTATTCGTAGAGATGAGGTGTATTATTTTGTATTTGCAATGTATTTGGTTTGATGCCCAATGAAATAAACTAATTTCAGCGGTGTTGTCACTGCTCTCCTCAGATCAAATTTAGCATCACACAAACACAGACTGTGCCTGAGACAGAGGAGTACTCCAGTGCTGTGATGTTATGTGGAGGACAGTTATCAACAGCGTCTCATATCACATGGAACCGCAGAATATGCTTCTGTTGAGAACTCAAGTCTATTCCTTTATTAAAAGCAAGTGTTTTTTTAAGAGGTAAGAACAAATTACGCTATTGTCTGCAGAGTCCGAGAGATGCCCTCTGTTTTACATTGTATGAACTCTTGTTTGATATCGAGTCTTTGAAATGCAAACTTCTTTAAATCATTTTGGCTGTTAGTACCTTTAACATGTGAACAAAATTATTTCATGATAATAAAAAGACATTTCATTCGTTTATATGCATGTTACATGTATTTTAAGTGTTATTGAATGTGAATTGAACTTGATCAACCAAGTCTCTTTTATAAAACGTTTTATTGCGTTGCATAACTGTGATATAAAATAAGGACCACACATGGCATGACATACCGCAGGAATAAAGTACTTTGATCATAACCTCCACTTATCATGTGGTGTGACCAATAATATCAGTAATTGTATAAAATTAAAAATAATACATATAATTTTTTGTGACTGAAATATGAACCTCTGATATATGCTTAAGTGAATGTTTGTTTACATTTACACAAGTTGAATGTGATTTTAAGGAAAAATAACTTTGTAAATTTTGTTATGTTGAAAAAAAGTTTTGAGATGACACTTACCAAAACTCAAAGAAATGCAAATACTTAGTTTTTTATAAACACTTTAAATACTAAAGATTTGTTGAAAAACATGTTTAGCCATGGTCAATTCATAGATGAAAGCCACTAAAATCCTTTAATTTCAATTTTTAATCTGCATTCATGTGTACACCACAATCTTAATGTTTGAATAACTGCAATAGATACTATTTATTCTTTATATTTTAAAAATCCAAAGACAACTCTGGTTGACTATAATACAACATTCTTGTAGTATTTCTCAAGGTTGCTTTATATCTATCTTGACAGTGAATTTGTATTATTTAGGGAGATAATTATAGAATAATGTTGTCTGGTGTACATCCCTGTCCAGCGGCTCAATGACAGATCCAGCCAGAGAAGAACATTTAAATTGGAACCTTTGTTTAGTTGTTTTGGCCAATACAGTAATCTAAAAGATTTTGTTTTAAAATCTTAATATATCAAATGGAAGATTTTTAATTGAAATACTCTTATGGACTAATGATGGACAAATTAGCAGAAATATGAAATTATAATTACTTATAATTGTGATCAAATTTGACATATGTACAAAGAGCATGAACGTTTAAAAACACAACATCTTGAATCTGTTTTTGTGTTTCAGGTCATCATTAGTATGGTGACACACACACACATCTAATGGCAGACAGTAACTGGATCGGTGAGGTTGTGAGCAATGTGTCTCTGTGTAAAACTGAAACAAAGCTTCACCACTGCAACCATTCAGAAGACGTGAGATCTCAAAGTCCTACTCCTCTGATGGACGCATGGCTGGTCCCTTTGTTTTTTGCTCTCATTATGCTCGTGGGTTTGGTGGGAAACTTACTGGTCATCTACGTGGTCTTTAAAAACCAGCAGATGAAAACAGTTACAAACCTCTACATAGGTAACTAACAGTCTTTGTTCTGATAAATTTGCGATCTGTCAGATCTTTACGTTCATTTTTGTATTTCGTTAGTGAATCTCGCCACCACAGATATATTGTTCCTGGTGTGTTGTGTTCCTTTCACCGCCACTCTGTACCCGCTTCCCAGCTGGATATTTGGAGACTTCATGTGTCGTCTGGTCAATTACCTGCAACAGGTGAGAACACACATAAGTGTCTGGATGTATTCATACACATTTACTGACATGTTCATTCGCTGAAATGTACAACATTGACTTTGACAATATCATAATAATTTTATGTAGAAATACAGCAAAATTAAATTTCTTCACCGTTGCCAATAACTGGTTATTCAAAGTGATATGTGTTGATACCGATATTGATATTTTTTTGGTTGTATTAACCACATTCTAAAGGTTAAAATAATATTTCTTAACTTTCTGAATGTTATTCATTTATATAATGACTATATTGATCATCAAACCGGTAAGGTTTCTTACCATTTTCTGTATACAGAGTACAAATTCAGTGCATTTTCCCATCCTCTTTTGATTGACAGGACATATTGGCCCTGATCATCGGCTGTTTTTTTATCGGCCAATAAAATTGCCAATACATTGGTGCATCTTTAATTTTATGTATGAAAGCGTGTTACTTTTTTGTCTTGTTTTAACATTCTTAAATATAGATATGTTTACAAAATAGTTGAATAAAATTTAATTATTTTGTTTTCCTTTTGTAAATAATTATAAATAATTTTCTTTGAATTAAGATTATTTTTCTTACCCCTTCGGCAGAGGGTAACAACAGCTGTTTTAAGTATAAACCTAATTTTAATCACATTTTAGAATTTATCTTATGTCATTTTGCTTTCAAGTAATTACAACTTGTTTAAAGATTGTCTGAGAAAGAATGTTACATTCCCAAATGAGATCCAAATTTTATGTTTTTTTATTGTGAATTCCAATTAATATCATCAAACTGCATTTGGTTTGTTTTGATTTAAGCCATAGTATCAAAAACAAGGTCAAGTTCAAGTTCATGAATTCATTTTGGAAACAAACTTGTCATTTCTACTAAAAAGTGTGAAAGTATTATTTTTATTGTAGATAATAGCCAGCAGTTATTTTTGTGGTGTCACATGTGGTTTATCACATACAAGTATAGATTTGTCCTTCATTTATTGTCTTTGAATGATGTCACAGGTAACCGCACAGGCGACCTGCATCACTTTATCTGCGATGAGCGTCGATCGCTTTTATGTGACCGTCTACCCACTGCGGTCCCTCCATCACAGAACACCACAGATGGCTGTGACTGTCTGCACCACTGTCTGGATATGTATGAACAAATGTTTATATTTCTATTAACTCGATAGTTAATGTCACAGGTAGTCAAACTCAATGTTTTAGTTCCAGTAAAATCCCTATCAGATTTATCTTCTCATAGACCTGTGCAACTGTCAGTGACAGTCAGAAACATTTTGAAGCAGAATCAGGATTCTGTCATCAAGATATTTTGAGAAATGTCAAATACAATGAAAGTGAAGCGGGTCCAATGTTTGGTTAGCACCATTTTTCAAAATATCTTAGAAGTACGTTTTTATTGCAGTGTTTATGTACATTTAAAATGGGGCTGTCAAAAGATTAAACGCGATTAATCGCATCCAGAATAAAAGTTTGTGTTTACGTAATATATGTCTATGTACTGTGCATATGAATTATATTTTTATAAAAACAAACACATACACATGTATACATATTTAGGAAATATTTACATGTATTTATTTATATTTACCAACAATTGAAATTATATACACATTTTTAATAATTTTAAGATTTTTCTTAAATATATGCATGGATGTGTATGTGTTAATAAAAACAAATTATTATTCACAGCACACAGATTATGTAAACACAAACTTTTATTCTGGATGCGATTGATCGCGATTAATCTTTTGACAGCCCTAATTTAAAATGATCATAAGGAACTCCAAATTCCTTAAACAATCAAAAGTTTCTGTGTAATATGTATTAACATTTCTCCATTTTCTGGACACAGGCTCTTTTCTGCTGTCAGTGCCCATTGCACTATATCAGCACACAGAGTCATATTTCTGGTTCGGGCCGCAGACGTTCTGCACCGAAGCTTTTCCATCTATCTCTCATAAAAGAGCGTATATACTGTACTCATTCCTGGCTGTTTACCTGCTGCCCCTCATCACCATCTGTACATGTTATGCCTTCATGCTAAAACACATCGGTCACTCCGCAGTGGAGCCTGTCGACGGCTGTAACCAGGTGGACTCCTTTTTATGTTCTTGCATGATGTCAACATTTCAAACATTTAATTATAAATGTTTGGGTTCTTCTTGTCAAGCTGCAGACGCAAACCGAGCGAGCTGAGGCGGTGCGGACGAGGGTCTCCAGGATGGTGGTGGTGATGGTGCTGCTGTTTATATTCTGCTGGGGTCCCATCCAGATACTGATTCTCTTACAAGCGTTCTGTTCTGAGGATCTGAGTCACAGTTATACGCTCTACAAACTGAAGATCTGGGCTCACTGCATGTCCTATTCCAACTCCTCCATCAACCCGCTGGTCTACGCCTTCATGGGTGCTAACTTCAGAAAGGCCTTCAGGAGCGTGTGCCCTTTCATCTTCAAAAGGGATAGAAGAATATCAGAGCTTCTCCCCACCCATAACAGTGAGATGAACGTTCTTTCATCCTGAACTTAAAAGACTGAATGGAAAGGTTATGTTATTGGACCTGTGGGAGACATGTATTTGACACACATACAATCTCAAATCGTATGGGACAGAGTGGTTAAAGATTGAAAACCAAATAGAGACATTACACACCTCATGAATCTGATTAAGATGTGTTTGTGTGTGTGTGTTTCCTGGGGATGGAGCAGTGCTCTTATAATGATAATGGGTCATTTACAAATGTTCTTAATACTGGATGTATTTTTTAATTGGGCGGACTTTGAATGACATTTTTCTGTTTTCATTAATGTATAGTGTTATTTTAAAAGAGGCGATCTAGTTTAATTTAATTTATAGTTGAATTGTTTTACCTAACTCTGATTCACAACAGAAGGCTCTAATAATGATCTATAGTTTGAGGAAAAATTCATTGCCATTATTTTATTATTATAGTTTACCAAAACTGTTATAACATTTCTGTTAAATAAAAAATAAACACCTATATATTATTTAGAAAATGTAAACTAAATGAAAATTTAAATGATGCATAAACAGTTAACTGAAATAAGGTTAATTTAAGGCAGTAAAAAAAATAGAAACTAAACTAAAAATAAATCAACTACAATCTGTATGTATATTTAAAAAAACATACAATAAAAAAGTGACAATAGTACATAACTAAATTGTTACAAAAATAATTAAAATTTACATGGAAACAAAAACTATAATCTATACAAAAAATAATTACAAATAACTCTGATTTGATGACTTGATTACTTTTATTATTTATTTTTATTTATTTGTTAATGGTTATGGATTGACTTGTGAATTGTCCACCACCAAACAAGTTTGGTTTTAGGCTAACAAACTAAATCGTCTTAATGTTGATCTAATGAGAAATGTTCCTCTCCAGTCCTGTCGGGGGCAGTAATGCACCATAAGCCAGTTCGTCATGTGCCTTTTAACTGCATTAAAAGAAGCACGGCTGTTTCGAGCTGAAGTGCGTAGAAATGTTGATATCAAAACTTTATTTCCAATTGCCATTTCGTTTAGTATGAATTTACTGTCAGATATGTTATTTGAATATCAAGCATTGTGATTTAACGTCAATACGCGCCATTCGCAGTACATCTCAGACATTGAGAAGAAACTTTACATCATGTCTTCCCTGCTTCTGAGGATTTTACACGGGTTTGGTCCACCATTGCACAGGCAGTTATTCAAGTGGCCGTTTGTTTTAGCGGCTGGCAAGAAAGATCTCATTGATCTGCCTGTATTAAATGAAGAAGATCTGGAGGAGCAATTCGTCAGAGGTTCAGGACCTGGAGGACAAGCCACCAACAAAACCAGCAACTGTGTGGTGCTCAAACACCTCCCCACAGGCATTGTAGTGAAGGTGAGCTGAACTGAGATCAGTCTGTGCTGGATTTCTCTGATGTTAAAGCTGAAATATCCGTCTGATTTCCCCTCCAGTGTCATCAGACCAGATCAGTGAACTCCAACAGAAAACTGGCCCGAGACATTTTAAGAGAGAAACTGGAGGTCGAGTATAAAGGTGAGGAAAGTGAACTGCTGAGAAGGCAAAGGGAATCCATCCAGAAGAAACAGGACAAACGGAGAAAAGTGAATGAAAACATTGAGAAAAAGAGAAGATTCAAAGAGACCCTGAACACAGGAGGAGGAGATTTCAGCATCAAAAGTCAAGAACCTTGATAACAAATGCAAATTCTTCTGCACATGACTCTTGTCATACATTGACTAATGCTGTAACATCACTTAGAGACTATAAAATGTTACGCTTGCCTTTACACAATCGGTTGAAGGATATAATCTATAAACAAACAATGGGAAATTTAATTATCATTATTAAAGACCTGAATGCAATGTTATAGCATTTTGGTTCGGTCTTCAGACCATTTTTTAAGGTCTCTGGGATTTTATTTCAATACCACAACTGTGGGCATTTCACGTTTTTGTGCCTGTGCATTGTATGGTTTTGCGATAACATTCATGTTATTAAATGTAAAACTTCCAACTCCAAATGCACTATAGGATCATAAAAAAAACACGGCACAAAATTCAAGATATTATTACAAAAAGTACTGTTACCACAAATATGAGCATGACCGTACTAAAAACATGACATTTATTTGATACAAACATTCAATGTACAAGAAAACATTTTTTAATTGAGCAAAAATTGTGTCTATTTCAGCAATAGAAAAGTTTGTATTTGTTTGCTTGTAGAAAAATTCCTACACATAATATTCACTTCATTATTGTCTATTTTAGATGTTTAGGGTTATACGAGTCTTTCAGTTAAACTTCTCAGATGAACCTGCCTTAGTCTGGATTTGAGAGGTTGGACTACAACACCACCTTGTTGTTTTTTCTCTTGCACGCACACACACGCATGCACGCACGCACACACACCTTCTGACCAAACAACTTCAAAAGAATCCCATGACAACATGGTTTCAAATGCCCACCACTTCTCAAGAAATGAAAAATTGATCGTTTCCCCCTAGGTTTCTTTATTTTTCATAAATGATTATGAAAAATGCTGCATTTTTTAAAACACATTTTTTTTTACTGCAGTTTGTTGCGGAAACAAATCATACCAACATCATCTCGGCTTTACCTACAGGTTTACAGCAGACTACGGCGGGATAGTGGAAAAATGTCTGCGCTTTGATACAAAAGGATTCCTGCCGATATTAAACGGTACAAAATGGAGCTTAATTACAGCACTTGCTATTGGGATTCCTGTAAATTTGTCTTTTCTTCAATGGCCTGTTTTACAATTTCAGCCAATTTTAAGCGATCTACTTTGTCCGAGAAGGTTCTACCTGCAAATAGAAAAAGAGAAATGGGTGTCATGTTGGAGCTGTAATACAATGAATGAATTGATAAAAAAGACTGTGAATTATGAAAATATTTAGTTTAGTCCACATAGATTGTATTTGCATCCAACAACCTCAATAAAACCAAAAAATTATAATTATTTTATACAACCAAAAGAATATTTGTCTAAAATCTCATTTGAAAAATATTAGATATCTAGTAACAAAAACACTTACCATCCCAACTCAACCCTTGCAATCCGTCTCTGAGAAGCTTACAGTCTCGATTAAAGCGCCACGCTTCATGCATCACTTCATTCAGTTTCTCATTTTCATTATCACCTGCAAACAAACACAACACTGTACATAAGAAACAATTTTTGAGAGATCAAAACGTGTGAGCGTACATACATACCAGCCTGTGGCAAGATGCACTGTGCTATAACGTCTCTCAGTTTCTCCAGAGCAACGTTTGTGTCCTCGGGTTCGTTCTCCGGATCGCTGATGAAGAGTTCATCGTTGGGTTTGGTTCTGCAGGGCTCAGAATGTTAGGGGCAGGGATATTACTGCTCATGATATTTTCAAGGACACTAAGACTCACCCGAGCAGCTTTCTTTTCCTCAGAATGGGGTTGTTGACAAACTTGATGGGTTTCAGGCTGACGTTCAGGTCCTGTATCCTCATGTTCGCCAGCTGCTCAGCATGGGCCTGTTGGATTCCTGCCACTACTGCCTGAAGAAACCACAGAGATATACACCGCATATTTACTTTTATGCATATCATATGTATTTATACTTAAACAAGCATTAAGCCTTGAATCATTTTTTTTGTTGTGGATCTCACCTTGTCCATCATCATCTGAGCGGATGGAAGCACATTGTCGAGCGCCTCGGTGCAGTTGAGCCATGGATGAGTCAACACTTCTTCTATGGTCAGCCTCTCCTCCGGCTTTACTTTCAGTAGCCTTTCAACAAAAGGAAAAATTTCAGATCACAAACACTCTGCACATCAATGGAAACACATGTGATTGGATAAAACAATGACTTTGGTCTCTTAAATTTTTTTTATTGGCTATGTGTTGTTAACTTTACATCTCATTGGTTCTTGCACATCTCCTGAGAAAATGGCATGAACAAATCATGTTTTTCTTTCTCAGGATACTCGACTTTCCTACGACCAGAGATGAATTCTTAATATTCCAAGATGTAATAATGATTAAAGACATGAAAAACAACAGACGTCAGCTCTTCTGTATGTCAATGATGTTTCACTTTAAAGTCTTCAGAGATTCAGGACACTCACTTGCGGACGATGTCTTTGGCCATCTCAGATATCTGACTCCACTCCTCCTCTGGGAAGTCGAAGCTGGCTGTCATGATTTTCTTGCGCATGTCTTTGGGGATGGTGCGGCTGTGGTGTTTGGAGTAAAACGGAGGATATCCACACAGCATGACGTATATGATCACACCCAGAGACCACAGGTCACAGCTCTGAAAAGAGGAATGCAGTGAAATGATTTCTCCTTCTTCAAACAAACATCGAGCTGTATCTTTCAGGAGCTCGAGATATACCTTATTGTACGTGTATGGGGTGGGTGAGGTGGGAATAATTCCAGACTTTTCTTTCTGGTGGCGTCTTTGTGCCTCCAGCACCTAATAAGGAAGATCAGTTCAACATTCAATAAAAAGCTCACATAGATAATGATTCGTGATTCAGGTGGTATAAAAACGTATCGGTTTTAATATTACTTTTTTGTCTGTTTCACAAGTGATTTTTCTTTAAGGAAAATGATGACGATTCGCAGAAATGATGCAAAGATACGACAGATATGCTCAGGGTGTTTAAAATAAAAAGAGCCAGTGACAGCATGCTTAGCAGATCAGACATCCCGTATAATACTTGTGTCATCAGAAAAACATGTATTCTTTATCAGAAGAGTTCTTACCTGAGGTGCCACATAGTAGGGTGTGAACTGTGGGGTCATTAAATCACCCTGATCGATTTTGGCAAAACCAAAATCACACAGTTTAACAGGAGCATCCTGATGGGGCATTTAGACACAAGAAACATCATGTAAAACACTGGAAAATGTAACTACTAGTTTTTAACTTAAAACTATTTAGGGTTCTTTCTTTTAACACTGTTCAGTCATTTTACACTTACTTAAAACAATCAATGTAAGAATATATGTGAGCATACATGTCAAAAATTACCCACCTATCCATCTCTCATAAACAACAAAAATGACTTAAAGCTGATATCCGTAACATTTAACTCTCCATCGCCATCTCTGTTTAAAAATGTAACTATAGGTTACTTTATGCATGTTATGTGTATGTGAAATCAAATGATGTTAAATTGACATTTTCCACGAGATCATAGCAGACAGCTCCACTTGGAAACCTTTGGTTTTCAGTTTATATGTACTTGCTCAATAACTAATTTGTGTTTATTTTTAACGGATTGCAGCTTTAAGATTTCATGGGAGCACTACAAGTTTCACAAGTAAAATAACTTAAAAACTTTTTAAACAAAAATCTATTGTGGTACTTGGAAAACTTTCAGCGAGCTACAGAAACTTTCTTGTGTGACCCAGTTAGTGTTCAAGTAGTGCAAACTGTACGTAATTCAGCTAAACTAAATTTTTTAATAGAGTAAAATGACCAAAAAATGAGGATGAACAATAACTATGACTTTTCCAAGATCTCACCAGTGAATTATCTTTGAAGAGCAGGTTCTCCGGCTTCAGGTCTCGATGTGCGATGTTTAACGTATGACAGTGTTGCAAAGCAAGACTTATCTGCAAACATGATGTAGATTGAGTCAGAAACATGCTGAAAACCATTCAGTTCCTCTCAGTTTTATTTGAACAGTTAAAATTGTGCATCTCAGAGTTGTGGAATCTTCTCAATGCTTGTTTGTGTATATACCCAAGTTGTGTCAAAAACGGATGACAGATTGTGTCCCTAAAATGCTTCCATACTTTCTCAAATAGTGAGGTTTATTTGTTACCTGTTTAGTGACCTGGCTGGCCATCTTCTCTGTAAAGTGCTTGTGTTGGCTGATTCTGTGGAAGAGCTCGCCGCCCTCCATCATCTCCATTACGATCAATAACCTTGCCCTATCAGAATATAGAAAAGAAACAAATATATCAAAAGCTGTATGTTTAGCACATTTTTTTTCTTCAAACGAAATGAAAATTTCACATAGGCAACAGTGTACTTCTCTACCTTGGACTAGATTCATGTGGAAACTGCACACTGTTTGCATACACCTCCATTATATTCACAATGTTGGGGTTATAGGCACACATCATATGAAGTCTCACCTGCAAGGAAAAAGGCGAGCAGAGCTGAATCTGATGAAGACTTCACTGTGTAAGACTTGTTATTTTCATTTTAAATCAAAGCAAGTACTTGAAGAATTGTGTTCAAAGCTTTTACGCATTGTAGCTTTAAACAAATGGCTTATATTACCCTATTTTAACTAACATAAGAGCTCATCAAGTCTTAAACATGGTAAAACATACTTTATATAAAAGAGAGAAGATGCTGATGCACACTACCTCATTGCGAGCTTTGGATCTGTCGATTAAGATCTTGAGGGCTAATCTTTCTTGTGTTGACTTCTTCACACAGACCCTAAAGAAAAAACATAATGATACATGTCCAAATAAAACATGTTTGTCCTATTTGTTTAATCTGGTTTACTCGTAAATATAGAAAACTCTAGAAGGCCAATAATACTTTCAACTAGACTCTACCTCACAGGACCACTGATGCCAGCCCCCAGCTTCTGTGTCCAGTTGATGTTATACTCATCCAAGATTGATGTTTCCTACAAGAACAAAAAAACAAGTATATTAAAACTGTATTTAATCCACCTGAATGACATCCGGGTTGAAGCTTGTGCTTGTTATGTGGTAGCACTGTGATTGTTGTGGGTTTAATACCCATTAAACACAAATACTGTTAAAAACATAACGCACTGTGGATAAGATCATTTCTGAATTCACAATAATAGATATAATAGTACTTCTCAACTAATAATAAAATGGCAATTTACAAGATTTTTATTACATGTAACACATTGGATTATTTATATAAATTTTACAATACATTTAGTATTATTGTGGCAAAAATTGCATTTAACCAGCTTATTATTACAACATTACAAAATTAAACATTGTGTAAAAATATGGTAGCACACAATAGTACTTGTTATATTCAAATGTAGCATAAAATATAACATACACATGTACATGTAATTTTGTATTAATTACTGTAGTATTTCGTAAAGTTCAAAAACATGAATTTATGATTTTTAAAAAGTTCACTATCCAGAATATAAGTTTGCGTTTACATAATATACGTGTTCCATCCATACTAATTTGGTATTTGTAAACATATACACATACACTTAAACATTCTATATAAGAAAATATTTACATGTATTTATTTAGATTTACCAATAATTTAAATATATAAATGTTTTTTTTTAAATACAGGGATATGTTTTTGTTTTTTTATAAATACAAAATGAATATGCACAGCAAACAGACATGTAGCAGAGCCTTTGAAAGAGAGAGAGTTGCGTCAACTCCGTTGACTCTAATGAAAAACAAAATTCACAGCAATGGCGGTTCACGGAGGCTCTCAATAGTCCCTTTTTTAAATATTGTGACGTGTTTTCGTGGGAGGATTTTAATATGAATATGTAAAGTCAGTCACAGTCCCGGGCTGAAAAAGTTGTTGGAAAAAGTGAACTTTAATGGAAGGAACCAGATTGGCCAATCTGTATAGGGTCACTCAATGGATGGATTGTCAGCTTATGTTACGTCCAGTTAACACATACCATATAGAAAAAGAAGCCAAGCATGTACAGTCAAGAGAAACTGTGAGAGAATACATCTTTAGAACTAACAGTGGCAAAGGTTAGCAAATGCAGCTTGGACAAACAACTGACACATAACCTGAGCCTTCTACTCTATAAACAGTGACGGCAAACAGTTTAAAGGGGTCATATGGTGTGAATACGTGTTTTTCTGTGTCTTTTGTGTGTTAAGTTGCGCATGAATGTATTAGACACATGGAATTTCAAAAAGTAAAGTGTGGGAACAAAAGAGTAATTCTATCTAAAAGCAAATACTAAATCAGATTTTCGTGAAAGGCCTCGTGTAACCACATCCCCACAAATCAACGAAAGTTTGTGGTATGATTTGACTAAGACCACTCAAATCTATACACAAGCAAGTGGGTGTCAGTACAATTGACTTGGAACCTGATTGGCCAAACATGGTAAGAGGTGTTACATTTCCGTCACACGCTTGCCTTATTCCACCAATCACCTTAAATCGTCTATACACATTGCATTACATCTCTAATAAATGATATTTGTTTTAGTCGTTTTAGCAGTGTCATATGACCCCTTTTATCTCGGTGGTTGGCTAACTGCTAGTTGTTCAACTAACAAAGTTAGCTTGTATATGCGCTAGCAAAACTTTATGAATACAAAAACGAAAGAAATAAAGCATTTAAAGAGAAAACAGAACTTCCTGGAACTATGTGAAGGCTACCTGAATCACGTGACAGGCGTAAATTGTGAACTTCCATTGTCGTGACTCTCTCTCTCAATGGCTCTGACGTTTACAATGTAAACACTTTTATTCTGGATTTAATTAAAGCGATTAATCGTTTGACAGAACATCTTTTTCATGTATGACTTTTTTGGTTGAGCTTCAATAACCACAATATAATCATTGTATTGTTTGTAAAACTTTGGTATTGCAAATTGTAAGAAGTCTGCCAAACAAATACTTAGTTATAACCCGTTTTACTAAACCAATGTTATCTTTTCAATATAAACTGGACACAACAATGGTAAAAAAAAAACGACTTGATTTTATTCCACGTGCAATTTGGTCATAAAAGTGTACTGATGTTTTTAAGGTTTGTCTCAGCGGTGTGTTGGTGCTGTAATGTTATGCAATAATGAAGTGTTGTTGGTAGCAACAGAGATTGAGAGACAAGACAAATATGATAAGAGTTAGAGAACTTTACCTTAATGAATCTGTCCACGCTGCCGTCCTCAGACATGATGTGACAGATTCACGACGCTCTCTGGCTCACACGATGCACGTACATGTACGACTTTACCCTCGGTAACGTTTAAAAGATCTCTTTTAAAATATCTCGGATATTTGCTCATGTAGTTCTCATGCTGCCTGTTGAACTCCTCGTCTTTCTTTGCTCCAGATGGATATGTAGTTGGCATTCCCCGCAAGAAAGGCTCTGTGTTATTATCACGCCAACTAGATAAACTGCTTTGATATAGTGAAATAAAAACCGCGAGCTATCCCGAGTGATTGACGAACATCTTGTACGCGCGTGTCAGAGCCAACATGACGCACAGATCAGCCACCATCCGAACTATAAACTGCTCTATAATGTTATCGACTAAACAGACGGCAGATAAAACGAGTTCAATCCTGGTAGGCTGCCTGGACGCTAGCTATGACTCTTGCTTTCACAGCAGACGATCATTCCGACACATAACTTATCGATATCCGCAAGTGTCGTTGGCCTTTTTTGCGTTAAACTGCTCAATGAAAATTATAACAGGTCGTAAATTATTATCTTAAATAAATTTGCTAAATCGTTAGCTCGAGCTGTGATCCAGAGCTGAGGAAGACTGTTTTTCTTCGGCACACAGTACATGGTGCAGTCGGCGCAGTTCGCCATCTAACGGACAGGAGGGCAAACGACCTTATGACCGTTTGACTTCGTGCGGCGCTGCGCAGACAGCGCAGAATATGTTATCAAAGTACCGCGAGAACGATTCTAACAACTGCGGAGCCGGCAACTGTCGCGGGACTTTGATATCGAACACTCTGCGCAGCGCACCATGAAAGCCAAACAACTTCTTTAAAGGTAAAAATGACATTTTTATTTCATTTTCATTACATACGTTTCATTAAAAAGAAATTGAAAATGGTTTAACAGCTGACTGGATTTAGCATATTTTAATGATCACAGAAATGATCAAAATGAATAAAATATTTCTCACTTTGAAAAGGTTTTAAAGCTTTATAATAAGGTTTTACACAATTGTGAAAGATTGATTAAAGAAAATTAGAGCTTATACAGTTGTAAGCATAAAACACTCAAGTAAACAGTAGAAATGCTGTTTTTTTATAAAAAGTTACATTTCTATTTAATCTCTGTTAGTGTTTAATGATTTTTTCAATGCATAATAACAAGTAGTAAATTACACACCTATTTAAGTACTTTTAAACAACAAATGAATAACATAAACATATGCATGCAATTAAACAGTCATGGTTATATCATTCTTATGTTGAACAGAATTAAGTTAATACTTTTGACCAACATATAACTTGACGATATTGAAGCAGAATGACATTTTAATAATCTGCTTGTCTGCTTCTTCAGACACCTCCAACCATTTAAGAATTTTTTTGTGGAACCTTGGTGATAACCTAAAGAAGACAAGAAAATAAATGAGAACATGAACACTGGCCATTATTTACAATAGACAAAAAAATCAGCAAAAAAAGTGTTCATTTTCTATGTGATTTGTTTCTAAAACGTGTATATAGAATGGAAAGCCCAAGATTTTTTTCTTTTTATGTGTTAAATAAATTAAGGCACAAATCTGTGACAACGTGAGAGGAGTTTTGTATTTGGGTTAAGAAGTTTTTGAGCAATATGAACTGAGATTTGGTAAAGCCGTACCGTTTTGACCTCTGTGTAGTTGTCCAGTACATACTGTCCCAATTCACGGCCAATTCCTGATGCCTTATATCCTCCAAAGGGAGCTTGAACTGCAAACACGTCGTAGCAATTGATCCTGATCAAATAAAACACACAAGCCACATGTAAACAAAGTAGACAAAAAAACAGTCATGCATAATTAAAACAGAGATGCTATATGAATTACTACACGCTTACCAAACGGTGCCAGCGCGCAGGCCGTTGGAGACATAATTGGCCTTGTCAATGTCTTTGGTGAAAACAGCAGCTGCCAGGCCATATTTACTGTCATTGGCTCTGTCGATAACTTCCTTTAAAGATTTAAACTTCAGAACCTGCATCACCGGTCCAAAGATCTAACAGCAGAGGAAGAAGATAGCATATTATGGAGGACAAAATGTGTATAATCTGTAGTTTATAAACCCCACCAGAATGACATGGGGTTTGTTTTGCAATGTAAACAGTATTAGGCTCACAGCAATAATAAATAAAAGGACATAAAATGCGATAATACGATGACAATATGATGTGAGAAGTGCGAGACCTCCTCTCGAGCGATCGTCATGTTATCCTGAACGTCACCGAAAATGGTGGGCTGGATGAAGTAACCGCGGTCGGCTGCAACCCCCCCACCATACATCAGCTTGGCACCCTCGCGCTTCCCGATGCTGATGTAACCCAAAATCTTCTGGAACTGTTTCTCATCCACCTTCAGCCACAGGAGAAAAAAAAACAATCAGCTCGCTTCACTGACTGCGTGATTCAGACATTTCTTTTTTAGTAGATATTGACGAAGCTGCACCTGGGGTCCCTGCTCGGTTTTCAGATCAAAGGGGTCTCCCACGATCCTCTTCTTGGCTCTCTCCACGCTTCTCTCTATAAATTCATCATAGATGTTCTCCTGCACGAACGTACGGGAGCCTGCACAGCAACACTGGCCCTGGTTAAAGAAGAGGGCAAAATGGGCCTGCTCAACGGCTTCCTCCACTGCAAACACAAATATGAACAAAGATCTCTTTTAAACATAACATTTATCCTTGTATATTGTGTCAAGCTCCAAACAGTAGTTTATGCAGCTGTAATGTGTATCAGGATTAACAGACTCACTGTTAGCATCTGATAAAATGATGTTGGGACTCTTTCCTCCCAGCTCCAGTGTCACCTTCTTAAGATTACTGCTGCCAGAGGCTTTCTGGATGAGCTGACCTACCTAAAAAATGAAAATCAGACCGGTTTAAAAATAAAGCTGCAAAAAACATTACAAGGCCAAGAAGGACAGAGGCATCAGCATGTAGATGGATGTAATAGGCACACAGTGTCCCAGCTTATGCCTTTAAGAGAAACAGTTCAAGAGCAATAACTGGAACGATATTTATAATTTGAACCAATATGAATATATCAATTCCAAGTTATTTCTGAACACTTTATTTATAGAGATTACAAAAATGCAACAGTATTATGAAGTCGTATTAGTCAGATCTCAAAGCAGAGTTATTTTAGTCTTGTTATTATTTTCTTTTATATTCATTTTTGGTAAATTATTTAGCAAGTAAAGTAAAAAGGAAGTAAAAATTCAAATTTTAGTGCCACCGCTTATTTCAGTTTAATGCGAAGTTAAATTTTTTATTTTCATATGGTTTAAGATTCATTTGGGAACATTTAGGTCGATGTTTTATTTGATTTTGAGTTCTTTAATAAAACGTGAAAGGGGGTTTTCAAGTCAGTCTGTTACTTCACATTTACAGGACAGAATCGCCCATCAGTAACACAGAACACGGTCCATCCACGGTACTACCAAAACTGAAAAAAGACTAGTTCTGTTCAAAACACCAGTATCAAGTCCAAACATTTCCAAGAAAATCCTCTTACCTCAGTGGAGCCGGTGAATGCTATTTTGTCAACTTCCATGTGAGATGTGATGGCTGCCCCTGCCGTGTGACCCATTCCTGGGATGATGTTGACAACACCAGCAGGGAAACCCACCTAAACCAACGTATGAAAACAGTCAAGTCAGGAAATTTAAGTCTTTTTTCAGATAATTTCAGCAATTTCACAATGGCAGTCACCTCTTTGATAAGACTGGCGATATAGAGCGCAGTGAGAGGTGTTTGCTCTGCCACCTTCATCACAACTGTGTTTCCTGTAGCCAGAGCAGGCCCAAGCTTCCACGCCAGCATCAACATAGGGAAGTTCCACTGTGGGACAGGACAAGAGAGAAAATGTGACTTGAACACAAATTGAAGGCATAATGAAAAATCCAAAAATTAAAAATCATTTATTCACCTTCTTGTCATTTCAATCCCGTATGACTTTCTCATTTTTCTGTGGAACGCAAATAAGATATTGTGAAGAATTTCAGTGACAGAACAACGGCGGTACCCATTGCCTTGCATTGGTTTTGTCTCTGTACACTCGAAGTGTGAGTGGGTACCGCCGTTGTTCAGTTACCAATATTCCTCAAAATATTTTCTTCATTTTTGGGCAAACTATTCCTTTAATGATGTACTTAAACAAGCAAACATACAGTGTAGGTCTTTGTTCACTTTTATATGGAGCTGCAAGCATCGTAAAAGATGCTTTTAACTCCATGCGATTTTCTGGCATTTATACACAACGGTTTTCCGCATTCTTCTGTCATTGATGTGAAGACTTGATAATAGGCAGAGCCTTTGAAAAACAGAGTTGCGACACTCGCACAGATGTCCATTGGAAGAATGGAATGCGGAAGTAACTCGTGTCATGGAAGACTCTATAGTTCCAAACATTACATTGAAGCCCATTCATTTCACTGTTTCCCAAACACTTTCGCTGGTACGCTGAGAAAATACTCTCTGTAAAATGGTGTTTTATTATAAGGATTTTTTTTAACAAAATTTTGTTTTCCTAAATTAAAAAATATTTTCTGTGTGTTTGGTTGAATTATTTTCTATAAAGACTCCTCTTTAAATAAAATGTTAGCTACTAGTGATGCACCGTAATGAAAAGTGTGGACCGATACCGAAAATGTAGGATGCACTTTAATTGTATAGATTAAACACACTAAAACATCACAAAAACATTTACATATGAAGATTTTGGTGCGTTTAAAGTCCAGCTTTAAAACACGGTTTTGAATTTTCTTGTCATATTTATTGGTTTCAGCCTTTGTTATGGCGCACTTACAAGACCCTCTTTTGATAACAGCTAGAGTGAGCGCAAGCACTGAAGGGAGAGGCATGGGCGGCAGATATTGCGGCCTATTTATTTCTTTCGTCCGACACCGCTAATGCCATTTTTTGATAAATTTCATTCTGTTCTTTCTGACTGAAATTGTTTGTCTTGATCATTTTCTGATTATTTATTGATAAATGACTTGAGCATTTTAATGTGAATGTCTGAACAAAAATATCATTGGTATGTACTGATGATCATAGAAGCAGGAGAAACAGATGAAGGCATGCATTCTGTTAAAGTATGGCAAATTATGCATTCTCCCTAGTCAAATAAAACATTCAAAACTGATTAATACTGTTTCTCTAAAACTCATCGTACAAATTTTTATTGTGAATTTAATCAGAATCAGAGCTTTATAGCCAGTGTGCTTGGACACACAAGGAATTCCTGACCAATGCTTCCAGTGCACATACAGGTTAAAAATGGGACCCGGTACAGGTAACAAAAAGTTAAAATAAATATGTGAGAGGCCATACACATTTGACGAAAAGGACAATATTAGACAAAAGGACAAGAGGCAGTATACAACTGGAGGGCTTCACATTGAGGCAGCCATCCGCAGCGCCATCTTGAGAAATCAACATAATAATCAGTGCATATATTGATACAAACACGACTGCATCCACTGTCTCTCCCGCTTAACCCCATTCAAACAGACTGACAGTGTGGAACTATTGAGATCTACATGAACCACGTGACCACACAGGGACGAGATCAAAGTGTGTCGCAACTCTGTTTTTAACGGCTCTGGTAGAGTAGGGGGTGCTGTGATGATGAAGTCTTGACAAAAACACAGTTTACTCAGCTTAGAACAGCAGAATTTTGTTTGTTTGTTTGTTTAGCAGACGCTCTGTTCTCTCATTTGACATATAATGTATGTTCAAATATTCATAAAGGATGAAAGTTAAGTGAAAATTTAAAGAAATGCTTGAACTGAATGACTTTTCTACTAAAAAAACACTGGTGGGGCAAGAGTAAATAACATTTAGCCTACATTGTATGCAGATAATCTAACAAAAACTCAAATACCAGAAAGACAACATGGCCGTCCATGACAAAACTGGTAAATTTATACCCTGCATGAGCAAAAGAGTCTATAGAGACCACGACAATAATCCAAGTAAATCCAAAGATTCGTGCATTTTAAACCTTCTGAGATATTTTTAAACAAGTTGGTGATTCAACCATTACCAAAGCAATGTGCTAATATCGGCTTTGAATGAAAATGAAGACACAATATATATCCGGCGGTCACATACTTACAGGTATAATTTGGCCACACACTCCAACAGGTTCATGTCTTGTGTAACAGAAGTAATCCCCATCGATCGGAATAGTCTTCCCCTCCCATTTGTCGGCCCACCCAGCATAATACCTACGGACATAAACAATGACATTTAAAACTGAAGAACTGCTTTAAATGTGTTTAGTAATTTCCAAACAGTTATTGTGGCCAAAAGACGCACAGACTGGCATTTTCACCTCAAGCATTTGACCACCATGGGCACATCCACAGTGTAGGAGATTGCATACGGCTTCCCATTGTCAAGAGTCTCAAGTTCCTATTTAAAACACAAAAAACATGGGTCTTTACATAACTAAGAATGATTTTATACCGTGCATTATTTTGAATTTGCTGCTGAAACATATCCACACTTTATGTATAAAACAAAAGTCTTTAACAAAGTACAAGAAAAAAGGGTCTCACAGCTAGATACGCAGAATCTCTCTCAATGCAGTCGGCCCAGTCGGTTCAGGAGCCATCCACGATGTGATGCATCCATGCGTCGCCATGGAGACCCAAACAAAAAGGCATTTCTAGCAGCTTCCACAGCCTTGTTCACATCAGCCTGATAGCAGAATAGTAAAACAAACATCACGCTTTCAAAATCCTAGCCAAAGGCTATGCTTGAATTACATTCAGGCCATTAATTGGGACAATGATTTATAGGAGATTAATAAAATACTCAACACTAAAACACACACATACCTTATCAGCCTCTGCAACCTGACAGATAACTTCACCGGTAGTTGGATTGATGGTTGGGAAAGTTTTCTTGCTTACTGCATCATGCCACTCGTTGTTAATGAAAATCTGTGACAAGACACGTAACAACAGACATTAATGAGTTACGAGTAAACTTAGATTTTTATGAAATATGAATAAGCTTATAGGGAAGTTAGGGCTGTCTTTAAAGCCTATCTTTAAAATCAATGCCAGATTGGGTGGACACTTCCAGGCCAAAAGCCACACTAAAACCCGCCCACTCCAACTAAAACCACCCCAAATTTGAACTGCCAAAATGATGTAATAGAAATTCATTGCAATGTCAATCAACGATGATAATGACCATTTTATCTGCTTAAAACAAAGAATGATAATAAATATAATAAAAACAGATCATACGGATCAAACATGACATTAAAGAGAGTAAGAAAATGTAACTTACATGCCCAGAAATCAAGAAATTAACCTAATGACTTCAACCCTAATAAAAAACACATCACTTGTCCTGTCAAAACCCTGTCACTCACGAGTCATCACATCTCAACGGTAGATTGATTGACAGGTCTCCCTATCCCTAGTTAAACTGAACCAATAAGAGCTGTTTTGAGGATAACGTGTTTATGACTGCACTAGTACTACACATTATTTTCGATCGTTTTGAAATAACTTGCCTAAATAAAAGAAAAGAAAAGCTGCTGGGGAGGTTTTTAATTTTATAAGCAGCCCAAATTTTGTCCACCCGCCCCGTCTCATCCGTTCAAAGGAAACCCAATCTGGCAACATTGTCTCTATTGATGTGAACTGTCGAGACTGTGTACAGTGTACAGTACACGTGAGTAGAGTGAAGGCCACGCGCATTGCCTGGATCCTTCAACGCCATATACGTAGATCGTCAGGTACATACCACGTGACATTTTCCATAATGTATTCTAACCATAACAGCAAAGTTTAGAATTAAATAATATTATCACTATATAAAAAATCTAAGATATATATTAAGGAATATTTCACTCAATGCACATGAACATCTTGCTTACTCGTGAATTCAAGATATATGAAGTCTGAACATTTGTCCATTACCTTGTTATAGTGGACGTCTGGTTGGGTGTTGGGAGCAGGAATCGTGAAATGACGGCACGCGGAGACGCGATAAACTTGCGGTAAAGTTCGGAGGAAAACCGTGCGCAACATTGTCAATGCAACTCCCGTAATATCTGCACACTTCGCACGGAAACGCTCTGTAAATATTTGCTTCAACCGAAGAGGTTGCCAGATATTTGACAGAAATCCAATTCGTTGACGAAAGCCTAATATTATCACGCATCTAAGTAATGATGTATTATTTATTTGTGTGTGACAGTTTTCATTGGATTACATTAGGATTAAAGTGATCGCGTTGTTTGCGTAAAAGTACTCGTTAATAATAAAAAAAAACGAAAATACCGAAAATATACAGATTTGGCAACACGCGTCTACAGCGCTTTCTGCGTCAAACATGTGGCGTCAAAATAACTTTTACTAAAATTATTCTTAAATATGTCTTCAATATAATATATATATATATATATATATATGTCATTTTGGATAGCTTGGAAAATTTAAATTAATAAATAAATAAATACACACAGTGTGAGTGAAATAAAAGAACACAATTCCAGTTAAAATGATGTACACATATAGGCATGTGGTAGATGCCTATTTAATGTGATGTCAAATTAGCAAGTCAGATAACAAATTGCAAGTCAAAAATTTGTTGTTGCATTTTAATACTAACTTTAAATCACCGACCTAGACTACGAATCCAGTTTTCTTTTCCATGTTTTCTACAGGCCTAAGACATTCAGCCATCATCTGTTTAAAAGTGGTATTGTTTGGTATTGACGTTTACACTACCATTTTAATGTCATTTAAAATCTTTAAGTAAACACTTTGAACTTCCAAAGCTGGGGGAGGGTTCACTTAATTTGATAACCTTTCTGATTTACAAACAATCACAGCCGCAATAATTACAGCTCCCTAATATGCTCTGTGTAGTTGGGTGGAAATTTATATTACTTACTTTCAACTCTTTACATATTCTTGTAATATGTAAATTACTTTGTTCTTAACAGGGATGTTACGTTTTAAAAAACATTCACCAGAACCCAAAACAGAAAAATTAGTGAAGACTTCTCAGATTCATTCTACATGCGCTAGAGCGATTCATTCCGAGGACTCTTATTTTAAAAGGCACATCACGTGACACCTCCATACGGCCGTGTCACATGATTTTAATGTAGCGAATATGGCGTCTCACTTGTCTTACGGCAGAGTTAACTTAAATATTTTGAGGGAGGCTGCACGGAAGGATCTGCGTGAGTTTTTAGATAAATGCTCCGGGAGTAAGGTACATTAAAGATCTTTGTTTTAAAAATATGTAAACACGTAAACAAACAGCGGCCCTCTCGTGCTGTCACTTTATCACCTGCTGTAAAGCCTGTGTGATTAGATCCGCTGCAGATGTGAATGGTGCAGTTAGTGTGTTATAAATGATCAAATAGATTATTACTGCAGCTGTTGTATAGTAGTGTTGATCAGGTGATCTTTAATTAATACAAATTATCATCAAATAAAACGTACATCCTTTAATTTCCGAATGTTTTTTTAAGGCCATTGTTTGGGACGAGTATCTTACCGGACCTTTCGGGTTGATAGCTCAGTATTCACTCCTGAAGGTAAGTCCGTTTCTTCACCAAAATACACACAATGGAATTTTTTCTTTTACTGTGACCATTTATCATCTCATGTTTAAAGACCTCCCTCTTCCTTTTATTTGTCTGTTTCATAAGGAACATGAAGTGGAGAAAATGTTCACTCTCAAAGGAGGTCATATACCTTCTGCTGCCGTCAAGAACATTGTGTTTTTTGTTCGACCGAGGCTGGAGCTAATGGACATCATTGCAGAAAACATTGCAAGGTTGAATTATATTCATTCTCACCTTGTAACCTTGATATTCAAAACAAATGGTGAAATATGTTGAAACTGTCAGAGATTATTCTTGTTTGGATAATCAAAGGCCAGCCTTCATTTTTTAATCATGTCATTGTGGCACACTAATGCACTTCTTGTTTGATTTTTCTCTCCCCATTGCAGTGAGGATAAACTACAGCCACCACGAGATTTTCACATTCTGTTTGTGCCTCGCCGGAGTCTGCTGTGTGAGCAGAGACTGAAGGAGAAGGGCGTTCTCAACTCCTTTACAAACATCGATGAGTATATTCTGGACCTCATCCCGTACGACAGTGATCTCCTTTCTATGGAGTCTGAGAATTCCTTTAGGGTAAGAGGAAGTTTGAATGCATTTAAAATAGCCAGCGTGCATATGAAGAAGTAAAGACGAATTGTAAATAAAAATAAATATAAGGTATGACGTCTTTTGATATGCAAAAATGAAATGAACATATAAATAAGTTAAGAAGACTTTTTCTATTTCATTCTTTTGAAAGGAATGTTATCTAGAGAATGATCAGACAAGCCTGTATCACACTGCCAAGGGCCTCATGACTCTGCAAGCGCTTTATGGGACAATACCCCAGATCTTTGGTAAAGGAGAATGTGCAAGGGTGAGTCGAAAAGTAAAGTAAAGTGAAATTGTTGTCATAATATAAAAAATGTAAGTTTAGTTTTTCATTTCAAATTTGGGACATGATGTCTTTTTTTAGCACGTGGCCAACATGATGTTGCGGATGAAGAGAGAGTTTGCCGGCACTCTTATTCCGACCCTACCCGTGTTTGATACACTCCTGCTGTTGGATCGCAACGTCGACCTGCTCACACCACTAGCCACACAGCTGACTTATGAGGGTCTCATTGATGAGGTCTATGGCATCACTAATGGTAAAGTATTAGAAGAATGATTTCACTCTTAAATGAGGAATTTAAAACTCAAATTTAATATTTAAAAGACAACTCCGCTATACCAGGTTACGTGAAGCTGCCACCGGAGAAGTTTGCGCAGAAGAAACAGGAAGAAGGTGGAAAAGATCTGCCCACCGAACCCAAAAAACTGCAGCTGAACTCGGCCGAGGAGCTTTACGCTGAAATACGCGACAAGAACTTCAATGCTGTCGGTGCAGCTCTTAGCAAGAAAGCCAAGATCATATCTGCTGCGTTTGAGGTTTGTGATTATACAGAGAGCCAGACAGGAGGAAACGGATGCTGACCTTTAATGTAAATGAAGCAGCAACGTAAACAAACCAACAGCTTGCACACCATCATACCAGTTTTGGATGCAAACTGTTCCTTTAACTGTTTAATTTATGATTTAAGCACATATTTCTTTGTCTATTGTAGGAACGACACAATGCTAAGACGGTTGGAGAGATCAAACAGTTTGTTTCTCAGTTGCCTCACATGCAGGCAGCTCGCAGCTCTCTGGCAAACCACACGTCTATCGCTGAACTCGTTAAAGACATAACAAGCAAGTCAAAGAAACAATCCTGCCTGTTTATTTTTGTTTTTGTTTCTCGCAACTCCAGGTCTGTGATATTAAACAGTGTTTTAATGCAAAGTAAAAAAAGAATAATAAGATTATGAGGTTTAAATTAATATTTATTATGGAATTATAGAAATATTCTTAAAATTTACAACATTATCCTTGATTTTATTTCGCAAAATATTACAACCTCATATGCTACTACTTTATTCTTATCATTTTGACTTCATTAATCTCATATTGCTACTAATTTATTCCCATAACTTTGACTTAAACTGACTTCATTCTCAAAACTTCAGTCTTGTTATGTTATTTTGTATGTGACATGAAAACAGTCAGAGACATGCTGTCGGTAATCATTTTGATTTCCTTAGAAATTACTTTAATAGAAAGTTGGGAAAACCTTCAAATTCTCTTAATAAACTTTTGTCAGGACTCTTCATCGGAAATATGCCTTTAGAAATATGAAATAACATCATGATGAGGCCTTTTACTTTAAACCACTGCTCAGATTAGCTTTGGCTTTGGTGTGGATTTTTAAGTGCATTAAACATTTTTTTCTGTGTTTCAGCCTCAGATGTTTTCTTCGAAAATTTGACAGTGGAGCAGGAGTTCATGACTGGAGTGGACACAGACAAGGTGCTTTAATCTGTTCATGAATAATTTTATATTTTGATAATTTCTTTGACTGATGCGTCAGTGTGTGGTGTTATTTTCAGGTGTGCACGTATATAGAAGACTGCATTGCACAAAAAGATCCACTCATAAAAATCCTGCGGCTGGTTTGCATGCAGTCTGTCTGTAACAACGGCCTCAAACAGAAGCTCCTGGACTACTATAAGAGAGAAATCATTCAAGTAAGACAGAATCTATTTATGTTTTGTTAAATATTTGATTTGGAAGTATATTGCTCATAAAACCGGTGTTTCGATTAACTTTTATTGTCACTTTGTGATCACACGTATGCACACCCGACACCCGTATATATTTATTTATGTTTACATATCTGATATGTTATATATGTGCTGTTTTGTGGTTTCTCTCTCTAAACTGACAATGATCATGTTTTGGTGCAGACGTACGGCTACGAGCACATTCTGACCCTCAACAACATGGAAAAGGTTGGGCTGCTGAAACCTCAGAGCACCATGAGAAACAACTACCCTACAATCAGAAAAACCCTGAAGCTGTGGATGGAGGATACAAACGAACAGGCCTGTGGATGTGTTTATTTTGTCCTGCTGTTGCTTTAGCACTTTCAGTTGTAAGTTGCTCATGACTGGGTCCATTTGTGTTTAGAACCCCAACGACATCTCGTATGTGTACAGTGGTTACGCTCCTCTGAGCGTTCGTCTCACTCAGCTGCTGGCACGACCCGGCTGGAGGAGCATAGAGGAGGTGCTGAAGATGTTACCTGGTCCTCACTTTGAGGAGAGACAGCAACTTCCTGCAGGCCTTCACAAGAAACGTAAGGAATGACATTGGTATTGTTTATTATTTTTGAAAATGGTTTTGTCCATTGCTTCTCTAGTGGTTGGGTTTGTCCATATTTTACCCAACCATGGGTTGTATTAACATAGTAGACTACCGGTCAAAAGTTTTCGGAGACTTGGTCACTTATGTGTTCATTTTTTTCCCATATTTTAGAATAATAACGAACGGAGCAAAATTATGAAATAAAACAAAGGGAACTATGGGAATTATGTTGTAACTTAAAAATGATATGTATTATAATGTATTTATTTTTTACCATCTTCAGTGTTTTACCATGTCACCATTTGACTAGAATTTGCAAAAATGTTTTCTTGTCATTTTATCAAAAAGCTTTAATCAATTCTGTGCTCTTATTGGCTCGTAGTCATCCATTTCAATTACACTTTCAAATAAAATGTTTTTTTAAATAATGAGAAACATTTCACTCAAGTGTCCAAAAGCGTTTGACCGGTAGTTTTTTTCCGTGTGCTTATTTTCACACTTCATTTGAACAAATCAGATATTTTAAGCACAGCAGATAAATGCACATGTGATCCTTTGTAAACAAAATGTCTCTACTCTGATTATGGTTTTATGAATGGTGAAGGCAGCAACATACTCTTATGTTTGTAGGTCAGCCGGGTGAAAACAGAACGACTCTTGTCTTTTTCCTGGGTGGCGTCACATATGCTGAAATTGCAGCTTTGAGGTTCTTGTCTCAGATGGAAGACAGTGGGACAGAATATATTATAGCCACAACCAAACTGATCAACGGGACCAGCTGGATAAAGTCTCTGATGGATCATCCCGAGGCTCCGTTATTTTAAATGAACCATGTGCAGCTGGAGGACATCAATACTGTCACAGCAGCATCGTCTTCCCAAACATTAATGTTGTGTATACATGTATATTTCCACAAAGTTCTATTAGTTTATCCGTTTTTTTATGTTGCCTGTTACTAAGTTATCGAAATAATTGTGTGATAAATACTAAAGACGGTAGTTTGATTTAACACATTTTTTTACATGTTCACTGTGTCAGAGAGGTGAATTGTTGCTTTGTTGTTCTTCTAACTAAAAAACATTTGCCTCACTTGAGATTTTATCTTAAATTACGTTTTCATCATGGTTGCAACTGAAAGCATATTTGCAGATCTTGGGTCATTAAAATGACCAAAAATATTTTTTTAGGCATTTAAATAATTAATCTACCACATAAAAACAGTTTAGTTTTCAACCTCTTTGACCTTTAAAACTTTTTTTTTCTGTGCCTTTTGACACGTGTGAGGTTGGTTCTGGAAATCGAGTATTGGGCATCATGAAAATAATCGACAGTCCATTCTCACTTGATTTAAACAAGATAATTTAATAATAAATGTATCAACTACAATCCATGTGGGTCGTACATCAAGAATTGTTGTGAAGATCATCATAAGTAGAGTTTGATGAGTTCATCGCTGACGGCAGATGGGGTCAGTACCCCGAGGTCAGTGAAGAGTAATGTAATGAGAGACGGGGGTGTGTAGTCGATCATGGGATGTTCCTGACTCAGATCTTGTGCTGTCTTCAGGACGTCTGCTTTGTACTGAAAGAGAAAGATGTTGAGTTTCACATTTTTTTGAAGTCAACTGTTTTTGATTTACAAATAAGTGCAAACTTAACGTTCACATGATGGCACTTCCTTGTAAAACTTCTCATATTGACTTTTAAAGGTCCAGTGTGTCGTATTTTGGAGGATCTATTGACAAACATGCACTATAATACGCATAACTATTAGGGCTGGGTAAAAAATATAGATTCTTCAATTTGAATCTATCTTTATTTTAAAGAAACGATATCGATTTGGGAAATCGATCAACAGAATATTAACTGTACTTCGCCTCTCTTCCAGAGGGTGGCGCCATTATTCAAGTTGAATTTTGAAATCTGTGTTATTTCTAAGAATAAATAAGTAATTCAAAACAATTGTGTGAGCTATACTATTAACCTGAATGTGTATTTCATTCATTTAGCTGATTAGGGGGGTTTCAGTTACCAGCCTATACATTCAAATATGGATTCCATGTCTGCAAATCTAACATCTTAAATTGAATACTGATAACTAATAGATATTGAATCGAATCGAAACCATGTTAATAAGAATCTAATTGCCAAAATGGTCTCAAAACCCAGCCATAATAACTATGGCTTCAGAGGTGTATAAAGACCATACATAATGATGCGTTATATTTTTATTATCTTAGAATGAGCTGTTTCTATCTAAATACACCGTAAGTCCCCTTGCATGGAATTTGCCATGTTTATACAGTAGCCATAAGCGGACATTCATAAATACGTTATCTCCTTCGGCAAAGAAGTGCATGGCAGTTCTGTGTCAGCAACTGTAGTGCTTTAAACAGGATGCCGCTAAATTTCATACATTGGACCTTTAAATAATAAGGGACTGGGGGAAAAAAACTGAAATGTGTAGACATGAAGTGCAAATAACTTTCAAACAAACTTACCTTAAATCGGTCGGGTACATCCTGCTGGTTAAGGGGGAAAAGTCGCACAAACTTAAAACTTTCTGCCACCACATAAAATGGTTTGTTGTGTGCTTTGGAGCAAACTGCCATCTGATAGGTACCAATCTAAGAGAAAGAAAAGATGTATTAGATGATTATTTTTACATTGAAAAGATATTTTAAACAGCACGAGAACAACAGCGGTACTTTTTCTGACCTTGTTGATAACACCTCCGCTCTCCACAACACCTTCAGCTCCCACGATCACCAGATCCACTTTCTCCATGATGTATCTGAAATGAAAGTGTCCCAAATGTTATTTTGTAAATAATGAACTTTCCCTGGTAAAGTCATATACTAACTACACCAAATCATTGAAGTCTATCTCCTACTTACCCGACCGCAGCATCCAGCACGACTGTGACAGGAATATTGAGTTTGCGCAGTTTTTCTGACAAAAGTTTACTTCCAGGGAATGGGGGAAAACAATAATGTAGTATTAAAAAAATGTAATGGCTATTTCTGTATAATGCACATTCTATATTTATACTTCTATATTTGCATTTGCATGTCAACGTTTTTCTCTCAAAAATATTTATTGTATTTATCCAAACATTTATTTATAGACTATGCTATTTTCCCTTCCGGTCAGATGCTAACTGCTTTATAATTGGCTCTCTAGGCCTACTTGTATTGTAAACATTGAAGATAGTTGATCTTAGTTAAATCTGCATAAGTAAACATTATCCAGATATAGAAAAGAAGATGAGAAACAAATGACTCACCCCGCTGAATCTGGCTGTGATTCTGTAACATACACTGTGAAGCGTTTGTTATCAGCGGCTGCGTTTTCCAGGACCTTTAGCACAACTCTAGATGAAGAGTGTGTCAGGATTTTCTGCAGGACAAAAGCAGAGGTACACGTTTTTTAAATTTGCTAAATGATTCATAATTATGTTCTTTCATGTTATACGTTTCATTTTTACGACCATACTTACAGCTCCATCTTTGATAAATGTGTGGCAAAGTTTAGCCACTCTTTCCCTAGACAAGGATATTTTCTTCAAGAAGAGTTCTCCTCTCTCTATCATCACATTCTTACAACGTGAGAGATCCTGTGGGCCAAAAAGCAGGTGATTATTTCATCTCAAAACGGAAAGAGATCCTGTCATTCAGTGAGGAACATCATTCTAAAGACAAAATGTCAAACTGACGGGATGCTCCAGTGAGGTGAGGCTGATGAAGCGCAGGAAGAGTTCTCCTCCAGAAGACACGGCGACCGATGAATCCGTCTCCTGTAGTCTATGAATGGCCTGCGTCATGTTCTCTCTCAGGCCGAGGATAGTCTCACCTGGAGAAGTACAGCCGTCAGTTTACATCCAGTGCTCATATATGCTGATATAAGGAAAAGACCAGATTTGAGAAAAAACAGACTCTGATCTCTCTTCAGGAACTCCAGCAGCGAGCTTATGGCAGCCACGGCTGAAGCCATGTCTGGACGCTCTCTGGTCTGTGTTCTGAAATATTCCACCAGCTCTGGAAAACAACAGAAAGACGATGAAACCAACCAACAACTACAGCAATACAATTACAAAAGTAACCTCAGTGTCAAAACTCAAATAAAAACGAATAAACAGCAACCATGGCTTTTATAATTTTAGCTGTCATGAGCAAAATGAGATAAAACCCACCTTTCTCTTCCATAATGAACTCCACGTGAAAATACTGAGGGATTTACAATTCAACTGTAAACTCTCTCTTACATCCACATGTAGTTGTGGTGTGTCCTGCTGAGGCAACGATCAAACCCTTTTACGGCAGAAACCCGACCAGAAAACTAAAATATATAAACTTCAAACATTAACATAAGAAGATAGAATGTAATAAATATATTGACATTAGCAATTGATATTGATATAAGCGGTTTACAGTGAACTGCTGTTACACTTTCTCTGTGTTTCTATAGCGGTGCGTTGTGCGCGTAAACGGAGCGCTATCGCCACCTATTGCCAAGCACGGGCACTACAGAAGAATGTAATAGCTCAATTCTCATATCCTTACATGTAACATATATAGTTTGTTATGTTATTTTTTATTTGCGTGTCTGGTGTTCACTGTAATGAGAAAACTTGAACGCGACATGAACGAACACGCGACAGTTTCTCCAGCGGTATCTGGCAACACTGGCGCCTAGCTTCGCCGTCCACTATGACGTCATTAAATACGCGACAAAACCGCACGCCTGTGCTGAAGAGTCATATACACACAGATGATGAGTTGGTTGTATTGTTGTCACATTTTGGTCAGCTCAGCATGACTGCATACGATAAACCGTATTACAAGGGGAATAAATAGTAGCGAAATTAATAGTCTGTGATAAGGAGATCGCGACAATGGAATCAGGTTGGTCAAGTATTTAATTAAATGTATACTGAACTGTCAAACAACAAAAACAACAAATCTCTTATTGTTCCATGCAGAAGACGAAATTAACATTCTGGTGATAGTGATTGATATCAACCCTATTTGGTGGGGCCAGCAGGCACAACGTGAACCGAAGGTAAATTAAATTAAGATCTGATTTAAAACCTTTAATTTCTCTTTGAAGTGTCTGTTCTGATTTTGCATGCTTAACATCTTGGAGCAAACCTCTTGTTCTACCTGATAAACAAAAAACCATCTAAAAAAGAACCCATCACATGATTTGTAAAAGGTTTAAACTAATGGGAATGTGTTTGGCTCTGTTGGTGGGATGTTATCTGTTGGATTATCTTTGTAAACCAATAGAACACAAACTACATAAAGGAATATAGAGTTCTAGTTTTATTGGTAAACAGCTGACTGTTCATAATGCGTTTATAAGGAATTATTATTAAACTAACTTTGTTTATTTCTGCACAGTTCACTCTTTCAAAATGTCTGGATGCTGTGATGGTCCTGGCAAATTCCCACATGGTTATGGCAAGAACCAACAAACTAGCCATCATTGCGAGTCTTTATCAAGAGAGGTAATGAACTAATCGTTTTGTTGACGTGTATGACTGTGGTGTTTGTTTAACCAATAACATCTAAACTCTTCTTTTCCAAGCCATTTTTTATATCCCAGTAAGAACTGGAAATCGGGAGATGACATTGCTTCAAGCGGTGATGGCAAATATGAGCTTCTGTCAGTTGCTAATGACCTCTTTGCTGAACAAATCAAGAAGCTCATTGACAGAAGTAAGCGTTTTTTGGGAAACAAAATTGTTACTTAAAACTTACTTAAATCTGAAAGTGATTTATTGAAAAGAATGATGGTTTTAAAAGGATCAGGATGTTGCACAAATTATCCCATAAGAACATTTTAAATAGCGTTTATAGATGAATAATTGTTATCCTGTCTTCTTTTAATAACAGAAGTCAACTGCACTCAAACAGAGACGCTATTGGCCGGATCACTGTCCAGAGCTTTGTGCTGTATCCTGAACATCTGCTTTTATTAGTACAGGATCAAATATTTAAAGGACAAAGCCGTTGTGTGAATATGATATAATGTGCAAAGTGCAGACTGCAATTTTCATTAATTTTTCACTATCAGACATTAATCGAGTGTCCAAGGAAGTGGATGGTAAACATTTTTTATGTTTTTTTTGTCATGGTATGTTTCTTCGATGTGTTTATTCAGGTCTATATTAAACTGTTGCCTTAATGCATTTGTAATGAGATTCTTTCTGAAATGTTCACGGTCTAAGATCTAAGACGTCCTCCTTTATACATTGACTTCATTTTCATCTTATTTTAAGTACATCTTATTGTTTCTATGTAATGCACTTTTCGAATGAACTTTTCGACTTTTACTGACAGCGGGGCAGGACATGAAATCAAGAATTTTGGTATGAACTTTTCCTACCAAAATGTCTCATAATTTTATCACAGTTGTTGTTTAGATGCTGTATGAATGTGCTTCTCTTTGTGATCCAGGTAATTAAAGCAGCCGAGGATTGTACGTTACAGTACATGAACTTCATGAATGTGGTCTTTGCTGCACAGAAGAAGGTAGGATAACTTCAATACTCAAATTTCAGGGAACTAAAGACTCATTATTAACTGTTACTCGCCCCATTTTTCCTACAGAATGTCCTGATGGATGCCTGTATGCTGGACATGGACTCAGGACTGTTGCAGCAGGTTTTTGTTTGATCCACTTTCATGAAGGACACAATAACATTTATGATGGCTGACATGTTCCGTTGTTAAAGCTCAATATAAAACACACTGGTGCGAAACAAAAGTGTTTTGTTTTTTAACAGGCTTGTGATATAACTGGAGGCTTATATCTTAAAATTCCACAGAAGATTGCTTTGGCACAGTATTTGTTGGTGGGATTTCACATTTTAAAAAATGAAGTTTATCAGTTTTTTTAAGTGTTGTGTCATATTTTGAAAGTGCTGGTTTTGTGTCAGTGGGTTTTTTTACCAGACGCAGACCAGCGCTCTCATCTGTTACTGCCACCTCCAGTACACGTAGACTACAGGGCTGCCTGCTTCTGCCACCGGAACCTCATTGAAATCGGCTACGTCTGCTCAGTGTGCCTGTCAAGTATGTATATACTACCCACAGTATCCCAAAAATACGGGATTGCCATACATTGTTAAAAGTTATTTGATATTATTATAATATGCATTAAACCTTTTTTTAATGTAGAAAAGCTGGTGGTCAATTTTTACATGAGTTTTATATAATGACTGTATTAGATTGCAGAGTGATTATTTCTAATAATAACATTTTATCTTCTCCATCCTCCAGTATTCTGTAACTTTAGTCCAATCTGCACAACATGCGAGTGAGTACTTTTATTGTCATTTTAAAACGTGCAATTTTTTATGACTGTGTTTTAATTGTCTCTTTTGTATCTTTATTTGTAGGACTGCCTTTAAAATGCCTCTTCCTCAGATGGCTAAAACAAAGAAGAAGAAAGTTAAGACTGTAAACTGATCAAATCTCAAGAGAAATCCTGTTTTACCAAAAAAATGACCCAAATTTTCTCATTTCAACTACAAGGTCCCCCACAGTTTTGATCTTTTGTGAAAAGGATGTTTATTAAACAGTGTGTTTTCATATTGTTTCATACAAATTAAATAAAGTACCTTTTGTATGTACATAAAAGTCTGTTGTCATGTAGCAAAATAAACTTTCAGATCACCTGCAGTGAATGCTGTTATAAAGTTAGATTGCAGTGCAGTCTGTGTGTTGTGGACAAGAAATTAAAGACACAAAACCTGCAATCATATGTAAAGAACAGTTTATGAAGATAATAATAACGGAAAACCGCTTATCCTCAAATGTTTTTGGGACCGTTTCCCTGTGTAATATGGCGGTACTGTGGACGCATCGTAGCGAAAGGCCTGTGAACTCAATGTGACGTTTATGTCGATGATTTTTTTTATTAAATATCTTATTTTATATAAATATATAAATGGTCGATTACTCGTTTTTATAGGTACTTGACTAAAAAGCCCATCCCTAGTTTAAGGATTCTCATAAAGGCTCACAGTCCCAGTAACCTTTTTCTTATTCTTCCGCAAAGCGTTTTTTCAGCGGAATGTCCCTCTCGGCGCACGGTGACGGCAGCAGCGCGTGTGTTGTGATTCCTATGGATGCAAACACCGAAAATATTTCTCACGTTTCACTTAAATAAGAAATATATGAGTTCCAGCTTTGGGTAAATTGCAAGACGGGATGAAATAGTATATTCTGAAAGCGTGTCTTCTAAACAATTTATCCAATTGTGAATGTTTTTCTTATCTAATGCATGTGTTCTGTTAGCGCAGATCTCATGCTTTGTGTGTTTTATGTGTATTGTTGTATTCTTCTGGGTTCAGATCTGTGTATGTGAGCACAGATATGATCTTCCTCTCTGTGTCCGATGTTTTCTGGAGGACTGATGCCTAGAATCAACAGGACATTTGTTTTGGCTCTCCTCATCTCATTCAGCTCCATATTTCTCCTCTTCCAGCTGTACTACTACAGACAGTATGCATCAAAGGTGATGATCCACATAAATTGTGTCCAAAAAAGTCCGACATTTTGTCATTTTGTCTCATTTGTATTTATAAGGTTGGTCTGTTGTGTGTTAAATAGATTCAAAATCTGTTCATTGCATTGCTTTGATGATGTGGAAGTAAACACAGTGCACATGTTTGTTAAATATTGTCTGAAATATAATTAAATGATTTGATTGTAGAACGGATTTAACATTTCGGGCGGTAAAGGATATATTTCTGGCAAAGAAGAGCATTTGGTGAGTCCAGTCTGAGAGTGGCCGTAGTCTAAACCATGACATAAACACAGCTCTCAGTGTCCTGAATTGGTACTTTGTGATTCCTATTGCAATTTTTATATTTCTTTGTGTTTCTTTCAAACTAGCATTTGTTGAAGAAGTTCTTGGGGCTGGTCCGTAAGTTTCAGTTGCCTGTGTTTCTGGTGGACACTGCCTCGCTGAATCTCCTGTCCCAGGATGACCTTCTTTACAAGGCCAGTCGGCAGAAAGAGCCTCCGTGCAGTTTTCTGTGCACACACAGAGACTTCACCACCTTTGCCCTGCTTGGAAATCTCTGGAAATACGATGTAAGAAAATCAACAGAAGTGCAGAATGATGTATCCAGTAGGTTTTGAACCACGCGTCAGTTGACAAATGATAACATGATTTTTTTCATCGTGTACTAAAGAAGGATGCCCTGTTGCAAGCAGCAGAGGAACGGGGTCTGGAAGTGTTGGAGATACGTGGGAAAGATCCCAGGCTGATTAGCATGGATGATTTGACGGGAAATGAGATACCGCTGCACTTCCTGATTCGTTTTAACAATCGTGTAGTTCATGTGGTTGTTCTGTACGAGCGCAGTGGAAACTACCTCTGGCACGGACCCCTCAGACTGAAAGCAAGTGCGGACAAAACCTTCATCCCATTCGGAAAGCTGGACTTTGGCCGGCACGCAGGGGCTTATGACAGGTAATCCCGAAGTTAATTGCGTGTAAAAATAAATTTCATAATAAATGTTCTCGGAGTTTTTAAATGTTGCTTAATTTCACGACTCTTCCAGACCTGAGCTCATCCTTACGACTCTTGACAGGCTTGATGTACGAACCCCTAAAAACCACTCTCGTTTCCTTATAGACCATTCCAACAGCCGCTTTTTGGAGTGTCGCTGCAAAGAGGCTAAAACTTTCTTTCAGGTATTTAGTACCGTTGCTTAATGGAAACAAGAGATTGAAGTCTTTGGAGTCTGTTTTAAGTGTTTTGTATCTTTAACATAATTTTGTGCAGCTGTATCCGGACGAGACCTCCCCAGAGGTGATGGACTTCAAGATGAAGGCTAAAAGTCTTCTTCATCTCGCTTCCAAAGTCCTCTCTGCGCTTGGGGTGCCATTCTGGCTGAGCAGTGGAACCTGTCTTGGTAATAAATTCTCAAATTATGAAACATCATTTTGGGTGACAAGCCTCATTGCGTCAAACATAAACATGGAGACAAAGTTATTAAAGTGTATGGTAGATTAAATGACCATTTCCTTCTTACCCACAGGCTGGTACCGGCAGTGTAATATTATCCCCTACAGTAAAGATGTTGATCTGGGCATTTGGATTAAAGATTACAGGCCTGACATCACACAGGCGTTTCAGAAGGCTGGTCTCCCTCTTAAACACCACTTTGGGAAGGTTAGAGCTTGTTTATTACCCGAATCACTTGACACCCTCTTTTTCACTCAGAGATTAGGGTCTCCGGACATGAAAATAAAACTTTTTCTTTCAGGTGGAGGACAGTCTGGAGCTGTCGTTTCAGGGAAATGATGTCAAACTAGACATTTTCTTCTTTTATGATGATGGTGATGTTATGTGGAATGGAGGCACACAGGCAAAGAGTGGCAAAAAATTCAAGTAAGCGCTGGCAAGGTTTCAAAATTCTTCATTGGTTTTCAACGGTTCCTGGTATTGCCTTATTGGGGGGCTCTGAACAAAAAAGACATGTCAGGCAGCCAGTGATATGAACGTGGTCTGTGGGTTTTGTTTGTCATGACACAATTCTTTGATTTTTAGGTATGTGTTCCCCCGATTCAGTCTGTGTTGGACTGAGTTTGTCGATCTAAAAGCGCGAGTTCCCTGCGAGACTCTGGACTATGTGACGGCCAACTACGGACCCAAATGGAATATTCCGGTGAAGGTGTGGGACTGGAAGAGTTCTCCTCCTAACGTGCAGGAGAACGGAGTCTGGCCGGTGAGAGAATGGGATGATGTCATCCAGGTTTACTGAGGAGACACCGGAGTGACAGTCTATACTTCTGATTTTTAATTGTTTTTAATGCAAAACTGCATCACGAACCACATCAAGCTACTACAAACCTATAAACTGGATTATGTGTAAAAAGACCTGGACTGTCTTTGTTACACTAAAAATAAATGAATGAGGTACGGAATACAGAAATATTCCTGATTTCGCCAAGTAAACAGGCGTGTCCTGTACGGATGGCTGTAGTGAATTTCTATATGAATATTAATATGTTCAGAGTGTATAAACTGCAGTTATATACTATCATGGCTACTGATGTTTGAGTTTTATGAAATAAAAAGTCCTGTGTGAAATCTTCGGCTTCTACTGCTATTTATTGATTGAAATGAATGGCTGGTATTTGCAAAATATTTAAACGGAAATGCATAATGTCATTTAATGATCATATAAGTCAAATGCACAGATAAATGATAACCCAGATCTGATTGATATTGTGGGGTTATATCACTTTTCTTAATGAAGATTCTGAATGACAGCTATTTTATAGTTGGATAGTTTGGTGTGTGTCTGCAGATTGTTCTGTACATGTGTCAAGTTTTATTATGTTTGGACTTCACCTTCAGAAGTTAAATTACCACCTTTTTTAATCAAATTTGATGAATCGCATCCACAATATAACAAACATTATATTGATCACTTCTGCCATCTGCATTGTGAAACGCTCCACTGCATTTTTATTTATTATTCCTGACTAACAAATTGAAGGAATTACTCTTTTTTTCTTAGTGACAATTTCTCATGAAGAAAAAATTTACTTTAAGTTCCATGTTATATTTATCCGTGTTTTCATTAAAGTGAGTAGAATATCTATTGTAAATATCTATTTAGTTTAATTGTTTTATGTACTTTGTGTTGTTGGCTATGCTCTTTGTTTAGTGAAGAGGGATATTTTTTCAAATCTCTTACTGTTATTTCAGTTTATGTAATTATTTATATTTTAAGAAATATTTTAATAAACCTATGCTTAATTAAACCATGTCAAAATGAAAGATGTATATATTGTTGCATTTCCATTGTTAAGGTGGTAAAATTTTGAAGTTGTGTTATGTTAGTGTTTTCATTGTTAATAAGCCACCTTACTGGTTTGATGTTAGAGAATTGATCTCTCATATCTCTATTAATTCAAATTCACCCAACATTGCTTTCTACTCACTTTATTTCCGCCAGATGGCAGTAAACAGAGATCACAAACTCTCTCTCAGTCTGTGTCTGAAGTCAATATTTTCTACATTTTTACTGTACATGTTTTTTTATGAACTTTGGCAGCTGGTTTAGTTTTAACACGACACGAGCTGTTGACCGCATACACACTTCAATGCCTAAAGCGCGTTACTTCTTTCTGGACTGAGTGTAAATCTCTCGTGTTTTTTTTGTACTTTAGTTTGTTTTAGACACAGTGAATACAACATTTCATCCGTATGTGTGTAAATCAGTCAGAAATATTCCGTACAGCCTTGTATATCAAAACTATTTATTCTTATTGTACGTGTGTTAAAGCCTTTCAACTTTATTCCATCTGAGTTGAATCCGCCATGCCGTTTTTGGAGTTTATCGCCGGATGGATTTCAGGTATTTGTTCACTTCAGTCTATAAATCATCTGCTACATTTGCACTATTGCTATTCTGCACCTTTTGTATTTATAACTGTTACATTTGCACTGTTGTCAAGTGCACGTCTGTTTCCATTTGCTGTTTCCATTCTCTGTAAAATTGTTTACATTTGCAAAAAACGCTTTAGTATTTACTACAGTTTTTCTGTAGCTCAGTGGTAAGAGCATTGCGTTAACAAGGTTGTGGGTTCGATCCCAGGGGATTGCAAAAACCTATGTATAATGTATAGGATAAAGCAATGTAAGTCGCTTTGGATTAAAGCGTCTGACCAAACGCCTAAATGTAAATGTCTATAGTAAAATGTTGCATAATATAGTGTTTCTGAAGTTCTGGACCCCATCATCAAACCATCCTCATGGACCCCCAAACCCCACGCTTACACCCCATCCCATATTCTTTACCCAGGCCAGAACAACAACATATTTCCACTAAATTAGGAAAACGAAAGATTAGCAAAGTTAAAAATGTTATGTTTGTTAAGTCAATAAATATAAGCCATTTTATGGTTTTCAGTAGCATTAAAATGACACAATAATCACGATGACGTCGCCAAAACATTCTACTTCAGTTTCTCCAACAGTGTAAACACACTTAAGTGCAGTTTGTTCTTTTGATGTTTATTTGTCACCAATGACTTACACCAACCATGACTACCATTATATAATGTATAATATATAGACTTTGAACTCTGCGGTACCTGTGAGTTGCGCAACTCGCCCTGACGTCATCGACGTGACCTGACTGACGCATTCCGTACAACCGACCCGACGCGAAACCGAAGAGTGATCTAACAAAGATTGCTCATTGCTCATTTATGAACTCAAGTACTTTGACTGCAATAGCCGACTCGGTTGACTTTAATCTGGGTCTGGTGGGTGTTCATTTCAAACCCAGAATTCAAGATAATGTTTAGGTTTCTATACGGACCCCCTGCAATTTCACCACCGACCACTAGGGGTCCGCGTGCCCCCGGTTGAGAAACTAGTCGATTCTACAAAGTATGGTAGAATACTATAATAATTATACTATAATATTATTAAACTATAGTAAAATAGCAAGTAGAGCAGTCACTGAAGCTAAGAAATAGTATTTGGGAATGGCAGCAATTTGACATTTGATTTTAAATATAGTTTCTTATTGACCGATAAAAGGGGATACTTTACCCAAAAACAAACAAATACAAATCTGTCCTTAATACCCGTTATGTGAAACTGTATAAACCTGTATGTGATTCGCTCTTCTGCAGAACCTATCTCTGAAGATATTTTGAGAAATGTCTAAGTGGTTTCGTCTTCATACAATAGAAGTCAGTGCTTAGTGTTGTTTGGTTCTTCATATCTTCTTTTGTGTTCTGCAGAAGAAAGAAAGTCATACAGGTTGGAAATGACACAAAGGCGAGCAAACGATGACGGAATGTTCATTTGTGGCTGAACTATTTCATTAAATGATTTTCATGATTTACATGCGAAGTGTTTAATAATTCACAATGGGTCAATCCTGTGATTGAATCCAGGTGCTGTAGGTTTGGTTATCGGATACCCTTTAGACACAGTAAAGGTGAGTGACTTTCACTGCACATGCCCACATAAACAAACCCGTCGTGTCCTTTAGGATTTACTATAGTAAAATGTCGTAAAATCAATGTTGTAAAGATTTATATTAGTATACATTACAAACTGCAGTAATTACTAAACTGCATGTGGATGTTAAAAGTTACATGAGGATGTTCAGATGTTATTTCATCTGCAGGTGCGACTTCAGACACAGTCTGTGTACAGTGGGATTTTTGACTGTATGGTCAGGACCTACAAACATGAAGGGGTCAGTTTTCATACAACACACTAAACTGTAAATGTCAAATGTATATGCTTTCTGGTAATTCAATATCAAGAAAAATCAATCAATCACTTCAATGAAAAGGTTATTTTGTCTGAGTTTGTGCCTTTTTATGCATGTGGTTGAGTTTTATTGTGGATTACAGTGGTGCATGCTACATACTGTTTGGTCATGGTTTTATCGAAGTGTGGCTTGTTTATGGCCAAACACTTATTACTTGTAAAAGCATTTCGTTTTACAAAATATATCATGATTAAGCCGTGGTTACTGTAGTAAAACCATATGTTTTGTAAGCGGGTGATTTTTCCCTATATTAAAGTTTTAGGATTGATATTTTAACAATTTAAAAATGTTGAAATAACTAAATCATGACATTTTTGTGCTATCAGACAAAGTAGACAAAATGCTGGTGTTAAATTACACAAAGTTCAGATGTGCACCAAGTGAGAACTGATTACGACTAAAGCTGCGTTTATTGGAGCTGACCCCGTCTATTATAAATCAAATCTCTCGAAGCTCATAGTAGTCAGGGAGAAAATGTTTTTACTTATCAGGAAAGATTAGTAGACTCTAAAAGTCAAATTCATTCTTACAATATTACATAATCTTACCATAAACTGAATGAAAATCAACCACTTTTGCTATAGTAACCATAGTTTTAAGCTTAATGATTTCAAGGTTACAGGTTTAGTTTAAATGACACTTCTTTGTTTTGTCAATTTCCAGTTTGGTGGATTTTTTAAGGGTATGACAATTCCGGTCCTCTCCATCGCTGTCAGCAACGCCGTCAGCTTTGGTTCCTACTGTAATGCTTTGGATTATCTCACCCAATCACATCGCAGCATTCAGCCTCCGCTCACAGCCGTCTTCACGGCCGGGTGCTTCTCAGGTGTGACACAGGCAAGTAAACCCAATGTTAAGTCACCAAAACATAAGTCATTTAATGTCTTATTGAAGTGACCTGAAACGTTTTGATCTCAAACAGTTGTTTGTGACAGCTCCGATAGATCTGGTGAAGGTGCGTCTGCAGAACCAGACAGACAGAGGGAAATACAGAGGTCCCGTACACTGTTTAACGATGATCCTGAGAGAGGACGGACTCAAAGGCCTTTTCAGAGGATTCTGGGCTCTCGCTTTACGTGACGTGCCGTGTTTTGGACTTTACTTCCTGCCGTACGAGTGGATGTGCAGGATGCTGAGCGAGAAAGGGAAACAGCCAGGTGAGTAAACAGGAAATTCATTCATAATTTATTCACCCTCATGTCATTTCAAACCTTTATGATTTTCTTTCTTCTACCGAACACACAAGGAGATATTTTGAAGAACGTGCATTACCAAACCACACTGAACCCTGTTGACTTCCATTATATGAACACAAAACCACTGACATTTCTCAAAATATCTTCTTTTGTGTTCCACCAAAGAAAGAGTGGTATACTGGTTTTAAACAACACGAGGGTGAATAAACAAAGAGAGAGTTGTTATTTTGACTTTCTTGTGAAAATTGGTGATGTGTCCTGCAGGTACGTTTGCAGTGTTAATGGCGGGTGGAGTTGCTGGTGTGGTCACATGGGCCTGTGCTACGCCCATGGACGTGATGAAGGCGCGTCTGCAGATGTCAGGAGCCGGAGGTCGAGTGTATGACAGCGTCCTGCACTGCATCACAGTCAGCGTGCGTGAGGAGGGGATGAGGGTCTTCTTCAGAGGACTTCTTCTGAACAGCGTGAGAGCGTTCCCCGTCAACGCCGTCACCTTCCTCAGCTTCGAGATGATCATGAGAAACTTTTAAATGAGTGTTTTTTTGCCGGAAAAGCAAAGGGTGGACTTTTGAAGACAAGCGGACAGTGCAATAGCAACTAAACAAAAAACACTCCAGGTTTTGTCAGTTTTAAGAGTCAAACATATGTAAACTTGAGATGGGTTATTATTCTGTTGTAGACTATCATGTTATACCACATTATGTTAAGACCAGTATGGAATAAAAAGCAAACCTACATTTAATATTTCCATACTTTTTCTTAAACGTTCAACGGTTACAGATTCTGTAGGGTGTATGTGTAAAATACACAAAGACTATGAAGCACGTAACATACTAAGATTAGAAGTACTGAATTACAATTGACCTACCTTTAGTTGAAGATGTAGGACATAAACTATATCAATATTATCATTTTTTTAAACAGTTTTCTACTTGTGAACAGTCATAATATAAAAGGTGTGTAATAAAACAAACCCTTTCGCCAAACGACTGATCCACTTATGTTTTACTTAATTTGTCAAAGAATTCACACTTTTCACAATACATGTAAACAATCTGGTTTCTGTTCACTTCATATCAACTGAAATCTTCTAACAAACCGGTTTAGTGTTAAAAATTTGAGTAACTGAATCTTTTACAATCTGTCATTTTTGCAATCGTACAACAAACGTCACAATGATTTATTCAATCTGACAATCAAAAAAAAAGCTCAAGAGAAGGATCAAGAGATCTGTGAAAACTGATCTTTTATCTTTGGGAAAATTAACAAAAGATTATCTATAAACATTAACACACAACTTTAACCAAAACTATAGAAAATACCAAAAAGGTCCCTCTTTATTATTTGTCATATAGTTTCTCCTTGTTTCACATGAATTTTAAACTCGGTGGAATTAAAAATGGAATGAAAGTTAAAGCAATTTGAATCATATCAGCTGATTCACATATTTCTACAGCCTCCATACAGAGTCTGACAACACATCCCTCTTAAAACTATGTTCTTGAATTCACAATTGTAATCCATTGATGAATTAAGAAATGTATATATTGGCCCCCAATACAATTTAAAAACATTGCAATTTTCCCAGAAGCTTTGAATTGCAGGATTTTACATTAATTTTTATGGCAGAATACTTCCTGAGACAAAAAAGGGAAACCCTTTACAATAAGGTTGTAAATGCATAAGCTAACGTGAACTCCCAATGAACAATTTTGCATTTATTAATCTTTGTTTATATTAATGTCAATACAGTCATTCTCATAATATCATTGTGCATTGACTAATGTTACCAAAATGTATTGTTAAATAAAAAAGCTCTGATTAATAGACACTGTAGACATATTGTTCACTGTTAACAAATGCATAAACTAAACACAACCTTGTTGCAAAGTGTTACCAAAACATCTAAGAGTCCAAACTTATCAACTCAACGAATCAACTTCTAATTTAATAAAAATCTCTATTTGTGTTTTGTCATGTGAAATCACACAACACAAGAGAATTTTCCCTTCATTCAATCCATCATTACATTCTCCAGATTTCTCAGCGCTCGTGAACTTTCTGTTAAGTGCTGTTTGTTCTTCCGTCTGCGTGTTCACAGTGATGTCATCGCAGACGCACGCTCCAGTCTGCTCCTGCGTTCACCCCAGGCTTGCGCAGCGTTAAGACGGCAGTTTCAGAATCAAATTCAAACTCTAAAGCCGTCTCTGCGCCATCTGAAAAAACAAACAATAAACATCACGTGTTATTACAAATGTGTCATTGTTTAAAGCAATCAGTCGAGGTATATTAAAGGAAAGCAACAACGATAATAATATATGGTATACAAATCATTTATCATTAATAAAGAATTTACTTGATTTGTTTTACATATTTTCTTATTCTGCAATCATATTTTCCATGACACGGTTTCAAACATAAAAAAAAAGAGAACCGATCACACAGTTTATCAAAAGAACACACAGTATCACCACATTCACACTTGAATATTTGTAGCAAAGCACACCAAAATATAAATAATATTGGTATAATATTGACCTGCAGTGGTCAGCGTGACAGAAGACTGCTGGACACCTCCAATAATAACAATCTTCTCTATCCAAGAGCTTGTGGAGAACTGAGAGTCTGGAGCCACATTTCTGTGGAGAAAAACATGAGAAGGAATAAACAAACAGTAACAAAATTTATATAAATAAAAATCACAATATGTCATTAATGTTATTTCACAAGCACAAAAGCTAGTATTTAATAAAACTTACACACAATATTAAAATCACAGATGAGATCTCTTTAATATCTCAATTATTTCTAATAGACGGCAATGAGATTAAATGGAGAAGGAAACGTTTATTTAGCTCTCATCTTCATCTCAGATATTTCTCCTGAGAAAAACAGTCTATATAATATATATTAATATCTCTGTAGAATTTCAGAAGAGATGTCAACAACATCATAAACTGAGCTCAGATTTTACAAAAGTCAATATTATTAAAGATCTCATTATGAACTCAAACATTTCTCATCAAATGTACACAAATCCAGATTATTTTACCTCTACAATCTACATTTATTTCACACTTCCAAACTCTACACAACTTTTAACAAATAGACTCTTTTTGTTTTTCTATATTTTTCCAAAACAATTTTAGGTCTTAAATCTTAAGTTTGTAAGAATGTTCTTAAGTTAAAAAACATAGTGGTTCAGAAGAATTTTCCTCTTAATGTTTTGTGAATCCGTCCCCAGAGCTATGAAAGAGCACGTTCCTCTGGGGTGTGCTACAGAGGGGATGACACACACGGACAAAACTGTGCCAAGTTATGAAGAACAGCTTTAAAAAGAACGAATGAAAGAGCGCAGATCCACCTGGAGGTCAGTGTGCCATCAGAGAACGACAGACGTCTGTGGATGAACTCCTTCTTTTCATAGTTGAACGAATGGAAGTCATCGATGTACAGCTCACCTTCAGCGGAGGCCTGAAACAAAAGCAATCTTGAGCTCTTGAAACCGTTTGCTGCTACATAGATCAGACTCTTCAAAAGAATACCTGAGAACTGAGAGCCACGTAGAGAGTGTACGGGTCGCTCTCCATACAAGAGGAAGATCTCCTTATACGGTCCTTCCTGCAGATGATCGAGCCACCTCGCTGGAAAACTGGAATCTGGAACGTGACAGACAGACCACATGAGACAGACCAAAATAATGACGAGACAGTCAGTAACCAAAGGTGTGAGGACTCACAGAGCTCATGGCAACGGGGAGATAGAGACTCTGAGCGCCGTCGTGTTTCTCGAAGGTGTGAACGTCAAACCAAACCTGAAACGGATTGAGAGCGAGTGTGAGAGCGTTCACAGAGAGTCACATGCGGAACGGACGATTCGAGCGGTACCTCGTGTTTCCCAGGCAGGTATACAGTGACGCCTTTAGCTCCCTCATCAGTAACAGGATGCACCAGCAGATCCTTCCCTAAACCACAGGGATGATCCCTTGTTAGTGTGCTTTGACATGACAAGCTGATTTCTGGAGAAATTTACACTTCACAGACTCACCGAGCAGATACTCGTCCTCAATAGCGAAAGTGGCCACGTCTTCAGGATATTCAACCCATAAAGGTCTAAGAGGAGAATCGTTGATTTTGTTATTAATACAGTTAGATATCTTTTAAGTACAGATGTATGAACGTTTTAACCTTACTGACCTCATAACCGGTTGTCCGGTGTGGTGTGTGTTATAGAAGAGCTGGTACCAGTACGGGAGGAGAGCATATCTCTGACGTATTGCCTCCCGGATGAGAGCCGTGTTCTCTGGACCGAACAGCCACGGCTCCCTGCGCGGGGTGTCCAGGTGAGCGTGAGCTCGAAAGAAGGGTTGATACGCTCCTGCCTGATACCATCTGACCAACAGCTCAGTGCTGGGATGCTTGAAGAATCCACCCACATCGGCTGAGGAAGGAAGAGAAGGGTTTGTGAATAACACACAGACTGAATTATATTCTTTCGTTTTCGCCACTTCTCACCTCCACAGAACGAGATGCCCACTATCCCCAGACTCAAACACATGGGGATGGAGATCTTCAGGTGACCCCACTCGGCTGCGTTATCACCCGTCCACACCGCACCTGAGCGAACGAGAGACACATGCACACACAGAGAGATAGAGGGAGAGATAAAGAGAGAGGGAGATAGAGAGAGGGAGATAGAAAGAGAGGGGGATAGATAGAGAGAAAGAAAGAGAGAGAGAGATTTGTCACCGAAAGCTCCATTACAAGAGTGTGAGTGTGTGAAGTAAACGAGTCTCTTACCGTAACGCTGGGACCCGGCGAAAACCGCTCTGGTGAGAACAAACGGTCTCTCAACGCCTCCTGAACGCTGAATCAGACCGTCTGCGGTTGCCTTTTGCTGAACACAGAAAGAATATTGTCTCATATATTATATTCCTTAAATCTTCTTCATCTATTTACGCTCATTTTGCAAGAAAAACATACATTAATGTGACTAATAAAAGTGTGTGTATGTGAGTTGCGTGTTGCAGTGACAGAAACAGTGATATTCAAAGTCTGAATGGAGTTAAGCCTGTGTTTGTTTTATAAAGAAAATGTAGGCTAATCTGGCCAAAGACAAACTTTTGTGTAATAAATAAATGTTAATTTAAAACCAGAGATAGTAAATAGATAAGTTCTTAGGTCACTGAATCTGAATCCTGAACCCTACTTAAAACAAAGAATTAGAGTCATTTAAGTGACGATCGGGTGCTGAAATCTATATCAGAGAAAATTATACATGCGAGCGGGTGGCGTGGAGATAATAATATCATAAATAATTGTAACACTGAGGGTGTGAAGATGATGACAGAACTGTAGTTTTGGGGTGCATTTATTCATTTCGATGAGTATTTGCTCTCTCACCACGTAGAGGCCGTAGAGGTTGTGAACATCTCTGTGCTCCCAGACACCATGAAGAGCATCTTTGTGCATGGTCACCTCAGGCCCATTAAACACAGACGGCTCGTTCATGTCATTCCAGATGTACTGATTCTCCATTGAACCCTTAAGAGAGAGAGAGAGTACATGAGTAAGAACAAACAAGAGTGTTATGATCTTTAATAATACGATTTTGATGAATTTTTGACATGTTTTTGCTGACGGGCGGAAAGGAGGGTTGAACAGACGTGACAGGAAGAATATCTTTTAAAATAAGTAATTATTTTTTCAAGAAAGACAAAACATGGAGATATGCGGTTTCCACACAACTGAAAACAGAAAGTGTCCCATCTTTGACGTTCACCTCATACTGGTCGTAGGCGAACATGCTGCTCCACCAGGCTCTCATGTCAGGGTTTGTGAAGTCAGGATAACCAGCGTTACCTTCAGCAGAGAAAACAGAACGTGTGTCAGCATGGGTCATGTGATCGGATAGAGACATTCATCTCGAGAAGGACTTCGCACCTGGCCAGCACCAGCCTTCATAATCTCCGCCATCTTTATTCTTCACGTAGAGATTTTTGGAGCGAATCTCACTGTGAATCTTGTAGTCGCTGTCCACCTTAATGTGAGGATCCACAATGGCCACCAGCTGGAAAGAAAGACATGCGTTCAGTGATTTTGGTCGGAACAGAAAATGAGTGAAATGAATCCGAACTACCTTGCGTCTTTTGTCCATCAGGCCCTGCAGCATGTCTTTCGGCTGCGGGAAATTGCTGGGGTCCCACGTGAAGTAGCGCTTTCCATCTGTATGCTCGATGTCCAGCCATATGAAGTCATAGGGGATGTCGTGCTCATCGAAGCCTTGATCGACGGCTCTGACGTCCTCCTGATCGTTGTAGTTCCAGCGACATTGATGATATGCCAGTGCGGACAGAGGAGGAAACGACTGAGTGCCTGACAGAGAGAGATGTCGAGGACCATTACCATTGAAAGTTTAGACAAATATGTTATATTTGATTATCTTTAGTGTAGAATTTGCAGAAAGTGACAGTCGTGTTATTGTAAGTCAAGAATAAAGGCACCTGTGAGTGAAGCGTACTGAGTGAAGACGTCGGTGGGTTTGGGTCCAAGCATGATAAAAACATCAATAATGCCGCTCTCGGACATCCAGCGCACGTCTGTCTGAGGAGCTTCACTGGAACCGGGAACAAAATCCAGCATTTTTCCAAACATCGTCTGAAACGTGAGTTCAGGATCAGGGTTTAAGAAATAGAACAAAAACATATTTTTAAACAAATACTTCTTAGCAGCTATTCATTTGCATTGTGCAATAGTTAATAAGTTATCTAAGTTAAATTAAATGATTAATAAAAACTAGGGCCGTCAAACGATTAATCATGATTAATCGAATCCAAAATGAAAGTTTGTGTTTAGTTAATATTTGTCTGTGTACAGTACATCTTAATTCTGTATTTAAAAGCACATTAGAACATAGAAACACATAGAAAAAGATAAAAATAAACAATCATTTATAAATTATAAGTAAATACATGTATGTGCATGCGTTTAAAAATACAAAATTAAGAGTACACAGCAATATATATTATATAAGACAAACTTTTATTCTGGATGCAATTAATCGCGATTAATCGTTTGGCAGCCCTAATAAAAACATATTCATTTTACAGTTTTTGATTGCAGTAAGTCATATCACAGTTAACGTTAATAAGTTTAACAATAACATAATCCATTACCAAAAGATATAGATAAATCTAGCATAAAGATTTTAAATATGAAAACAAATGACAAAGTCGGACTGCTGTCGATATTGAATTATATTAAAGCTGCACTGTGTACAACATGGTCACTATTATATGTTATGGAAAGCAAAGGCAACCGTCTGATGTCTCTCACCTGTCCTGCTGAACTGGTGCTGATGTCGACCCACGTCTCTGCTGCGTTGAGCCAGAACACACCCATGGTTCGCTCTGTACTGTGAGATATAAGCACAGGAACTGACCCGTAAAGAGCCATCGGGTTATGAAGCTCATACTGGAACACATCCAGATTATACAGCCTGTACGGGTCTGATCCGCTGAAAAATACAAACAACAGTACAGCAATATTATATCACCGATCGTGCTGTTTAATGTTTTTTTACCATAGTAAAATGTCAAGGCATCATTTCATGCGTAGCTACGTTCATTAAGTTCTGTATTTGAATGATAAATTATTGTAAAAAATGAAATACCAAAATAACCATTTAAGTGTTTGGTATCTAACTAAATTCTTTAGTTTCAGTACTTGAATTTAGGTCAGTATTTATCATATCTGCTCGAGTCGCCGATCTTGTGTGTGTGAGAACTCACTCAGTGTTTTTCAGTTTCAGCGTGTCTGCGTGTTCTGGAATACCATAGATGTGTTCCACACCAGGTAGAGAAAAATCTAAACTAATAGATGATGGACCTGTATTCAAAATGATTAAAAGGATTAAAAATCAAACAAACAAACAGTTTCATGTTTGTAAATGAACATTAATTGAATCTCAATGTACCGTCAGGCTTTGAATCGCTGTGAGTTTTAAACACTTCCTCCCACATGCCTGGCTTTTCCTCATCTTCTATAATCTGACCATATGAGTGATCAAACAAATATATAAATGCGCCGTTTCTATGCCGTTTGTCATTCAATTCTAATTTTAATTATAAAAAATGATTGAAGGCTAGATGTTACTATTGTCACAGTCTGAAAACACACACACACACACACCTCATCTATTTGCTGTCCCACATTCTCCTGTCCTGCTGTTTCCTCTGAATCAGATTCACTTTTACTGCAAAACAGAAGTAGTTGCCCTTTAACAAACACTTCATGAACAACTAACAAATATGAACTATTGACATTACTGTTCAAAAGTTTAAGTTACTGAACTTTATTTTAAATGTTTTTGAAAGAAAAACTGATAACACTTTTAATACGGTTGCATTTGTTAATTAACAGGATACCTCATTTATAAATCTTACTTCATGTTCATTCAGCATTTACTAATACAATCTTCAAATTCATATAACACGAATCTAACACGGACGACTGTATAACATTATAGCATCATTTTCCTCACAAGCTTAAATGATGACCTGTTCTTCAGTGAGACGGCTGTTCATCTGATCTAATCTACTAAAGTCATGAAACTCAGATTCTCGTGGTTTAATCCTTTAACATCTTCATTATAACTCACAACCTCTGTATCAAACATCACCATAACATAACAAGAAAACACATTTACTGCAATGCTGAATCTAAGGCATGTTGACCATTATTGGATAATGTGTTTGTGTGTGATTATAGCATGAATAACACTTGAGTTATTATTGTGAGAAACATATTAACATTAAATGAAGTACCTATACTTCTCATCTTGACACAACGGCATTGAATTACCAATTTCATAAAAACTTTGAATTTCATTCATTTGGACAAAATGTGTGTGTAAAAATCTTAAAATGTTTCATAATGGGTATTTAGATATTCAATTTATTAAAATAAAAAACGTTTGAAATGTATGTATGTAGATAAACAGAGAAAGTAACACTTAGAAGCCACTTAAAGCGATAATTCTGTCATTGTTTACTCACCCTTTTGTCTTTTCAAACCTGTCTCACGTTCTTTTTTTCGGCAAAACACAAAAGAAGATAGTTTGAAGAACGTTAACTGAGCAGCACTGGCCCCCATTCACTTCTACTGTGTGGACACAAAACCGATGCAAGTGAATGGGGTCAAGTTACCGACATTCTTCAAAATATCTTCCTTTGTGTTCTGCAAAAAGGAAGAAAGTCATAAAGGTTTGAAATGACAAGAGGGCGAGTAAATAATGACAGAATTCGCAGTTTTGGGTGAACTACCACTTTAAATGTTCGCAAATAGAGCCGGAACAGGACAAAGAGATGTTACCTAGAGAAAATGCTGTTGAGCGAGTTCCACATGCTACCAACTGTGCTACTTATTTTATGAGAGATACTGCAGAGCGACACAGTGGAGACACAGATGAGAAAAGTGGGGAAGGAAAAGAGATTGTGATGAGAATTTCACTTCAAACACTGACAAAAGTATTTCTACATGAATTCATTCTGACACACTTCAGTTATCTACACAAAACACAGACGTTCAATTTAACCACGTAAAGATTTATTTTAGCCTGTGTTCTCAAAGTCTCATTTATTAAGATGAGATTTAAATGAAACCACTCACATTTTAAAGAACTTTTAAATAGTTATTATAACCTGACCTTGATTTCGTACAGATCAACATTGATTGTTTTTCACAACAAATGAAACCAAAATGTTTAGACCTGACACTAAAAGAAAGAGTTCACATTTCAAATGAAAATTCTGTCATCATTAACTCACCCTGTTGTCATTTTAAACCTATTTTGCTTTCTTTCTTCTACAAAACACGAACGAAGATATTTTGAAAAGTGTTGGTAAACAAAAACCATTGGTCCCCATTGAATTTTACCAACATCCTCTCAAATAATTGATTTTGTGTTCTGCAGAAGAAAGAAAGTCTTACAGGTTTGAAACGACAAGAGGGCGTGTAAATAATGATAGGATTTTCATGTTGAATGTGTACTATTTCTTTAAATCAGAGTCTGTGAGGTAAAGGTGATTTTTGGCCGTATGCTGAAGCTGCAGATTGGAGAAACCCCTTTTACCAGAAGAAGAAATAAAGAAAAAGAGTAACAGTGTACCGCTCTGCAATGAGCAGTACAAATGATTCCATTTGAACACAAGATGAATCGTCTCAATGGGTTAATCCTAATAAATCAATTACAAAAAAAAATGTAGCAAAAAATATTCTAAAATGATATAACCATTAAATATCCAGTCCCTGAAGGTTTTCTTTATAAAAAACACATCAAATCTATACACAATTATAACTCAGCGTATGGCCCAAGCCAATGAAATGCTGAATCATCCGTTGTAATAGTGCTGATTCAACTCCATCACTGTATTGCTATATGGCAAGAGTAAAATACATCACCGATGTCTTGAGATTTTTTACAGCAGGGATTTATTACACATATATGTTTTATATACATCATTATTAAGAAATATTCTGAAAACGATTGTTTCCAGAAGCACATAATGTTGTAGATGAATGAAAGACACCTGCTAAAACTGAGAGTTAGAAAAGTAAGACGAAATGTGAAAAACGAAAAATAAGCAACAGCGAGAATACACGTCGAGTGTGCATGTGTCCGGGGCGTTCGAATGTTAAAACTGTGTGTGAATAATAGTGCGACAAATTGGGAAAGCGAGAGATGAAAAATCAAACCCAGAGCAGATATACAGTACAAACAGTGATCCAGATGAATAAAGAATGCATATAAATCATCTATAACGCTGCAGAAATCAGCATTGTGTGAGGGTTTGGACTCACGTGTCCTTGCGTGCTCTGAGGTGCTCGAAGGCCAGCAGCCCCCGGGAGTTGACCGACATGAGCACCTGAGGACCCTCAATGATGTCCAATCGGAACGGTCGAGCGTTTAAAATGAGCCGTTGCTCAGCCCCACCCAGAGACAAAACCAGACCATTCTCATCCTGAACCACCACTGACAACCTAAAAAAAGCACAGGACAAAAACACAATGCTCGACCCACTGAGCTAAAGGAACGATTGTATGTGGCGGAATTGTGACGGTGACTCACGGTTCGGTAAGCGGATCTGCCATCAGCACATCTGGAACCTCGTAGCGAGGCTTAAGGGGTTTAAGTTCATTGATCTTCAGACGCGTCATGTTCCCCTGCAGTCTGTACAGCTCCAGCAACAAGCGAACCTGCAAAAAACACAAGAGGCTGCGCGTGTGTCTCACTCCTCTAACAGGGTTGATATTTTAGGTAATTTTAGCCTCAACTTTTCACTTAAAGGTAAACAGTAGACAGCACTGATGTGTGTCTGACCTTGTTGTTGTCATTGATGAGCTGTAAGGTGAGTCTTGAGTTACTCAGCTCAAGTGTGTCCAGGAGAGCTCTATACGGAGACTGACCTGGCTTCAGCTCCCTCTGACGTCTGCAAACATACACAAAGAAAAGCAAACGAATGTAGATATATGACGAAATGTTCTGTATTATTCTCAACACTCAGTGGCTTTGGCAGTCATTTCATTTCATTGTTAACCACTTTCTTTACAAATAAAATAGATAGAGAAGCTGTTCCTTTGATTACGTTCATCAATGTGAAGCATCTTCTATCAAACATTGATGTGTCTTAATCCAGAGGATGCTTGACAGCTCAGAAAGCTGAATCATCTCACCATCAACTGCCTTTCAATCTTGAAAAGACTATTTGCCATATATTTATATGACGCTAGAATCTTACTCACTTGCAGAATGAACTCTGATCGCATGTTTTAAAGTTGCTGCGGTCCACAGCATGAGCACTCAGACAGAAGAAGAGCACAACCACTGCCAGCAAGCTGGAAGACAACATCAATATTCATTTGAATGGGATTAAGGTGATGCATCACTGTAAAATAGTTTGTGTATCGGTTAAACGAATTGCAAGAGTTACATTGGTTTAATAATAACAATAATAGTTCACTAAAACTACAGTGCACCCTAAATGACATATTTAAACAGACCATACTAAACACCTGTAAATTTAGTCATTCACAGTTTTGTCGTGGTATACCTCTGGTGCAATTTTGGTTATACCATGGTTGTTGTATATGTCCCATCTAAGCCACAATTTATTTATATGATAAAGAACAGTATTACGATCTGATACCGCGGTACCGACACAGTGCTTATTTGTATAGACAAAGACTTGAACATTTCTTGAATCGCAAAGAAATAACGCACGTGCTGTAAAGTCTTATAAACATTTAATAAGTAACACGATGTGTTTCAAGTAAAACTGGCTTGTCAAACATGCGTATTTTACAGGACGATTTAAATATAATCCTCTTATTGTAACTGAGTAGCTGAATACCTGACACAGGACGCCGCCATCTTGCCTCAGTGAGTGCGTGTGAACTTCGACCTCCGATCGAAATCCAGCAGAAGTAAACGTTGATAAGAGCGATTGTTTTATTTGAATAACTATTATTAGTAATGAATTAATTATATTTATTTTATTCATAAGAGCAACAACATTTATAACATTCAGCTCTGTTTATAAATACTTCTATCTTAAATAAATACATACATTTGTATATAAAGTCATTTCAATACCACGTAATACATTTTCCCGGTCGGGGTTACCTATTGTATATTAGGTAAAAATGATTACAAGATATTAAAATGATTAAAGATTTTTCGTATAATTATTTGCAACCAGTTTGAACAAGATTTTTAACTCTTACTTAGTCCTCTAGCATCTCCTGTCGGAATAAAACGGTAGCGCAAAGGTTTTCCACGCCGGAAATGACGACGCCACTCCTATAAAACACCCGCGTGCTCGTCTCTCGTTCTTCTTTTACACAGCAACGCCTGCTCTGCAGTCAGGTACGTAATGTTGAATACTTAATTTGGGAGATATTTTTAAAGTGTATAGTTCTTTCTGATAATATATGCGTTTGAATTCGGCGACTTATGAACTGAGAAAAAAATATCTAAAGGTTGATTCTGTAATTGCAGTGAAGTCCTCCATTCTTGGCATGCTCGTGGTTGTTTTGTACTCTTGTGTGTATGTTATGGAGGAATATTAGTACCAGTGAAATGTCTTCGGTACCAGTATGTTCCCGTCAACTGGTTCTATCCTCAGTCGCTGGGACACATTTAAACCGTTTAAGATATCAATGCGACTTCATGCGTTACGTCGGGGTTAAACCATGTAATAGTTTTTCTTAAATGGAATTTGTTTAAACGCTGTTTAAACCGTCTGTTCATTGTCCTTAACAGATTGATTTGCTTTCGTGGTGGAATCCTCTTTTATGAGGTAAGTGTTTGAGACCGTCAATCAAATATGGCCTTTATATTGGTTAATGTAAGATTTACAACATATAGTCATATTGCGAATTAATTCAGAATGTCTTGTGTTTGTAGCAGATGTAAGGTTGGTGAATTTCAGTAGGTTTTACTTTTAAACATTTTTCTTGCTATGTTCCAGTTGACAGATAAAGGAATGGTGCTGAGCACATGGTGTGTCCGTCTGCTGGAGATGTGAGGTCTTGATTCTGGTGACAGATTTGTATAAATTGAATGTCATTTTGTGTTCGAAATTGAATACTGCCATAACTCTGTGCGTTTTGTTTTATGTAACGTTTAGTCAATAAAGTATTTTCTAAACTCTTGCTTGCAAGTTCAAGTCGTTTTTTTTCCCGTAGTGTATAATTGTTTATTATAATATATGCACTTAAACACATTGACTGACTAATTTAGGAAAATTCAAACGTTTCAGTCTGTAATTGCAGTGAAGACCTCCATTCTTGGCATGCTCGTGGTTGTTTTGTACTCTTGTGTGTATGTTATGGAGGAATATTAATACCAGTGAAATGTCTTCGGTACCAGTATGTTCCCGTCAACTGGTTCTATCCTCAGTCGCTGGGACACATTTAAACTGTTAGATATCAATGCAAATGCATGCATATCGTTTTTCTTTAGTGGGATTTGTTTTGAAGTCTTCGTTTTGTCATTTTGTGTTCGAAATTGAATCCTGACATAACTGTGTGTTCAGTTTTGTGTTGTAAGTAACCTTACGTCAATAAAGTATTTTCTGAAGTCTGGCTTACAAGTTCAACTCATTCTTTTGGTTTTATTCTGACAATGTTTACTGATGGGAATTGAGTTCTATAATTTTGGGGGAAAATGCATGAATTTATGAACGCCTTAGCCAGTATTATATTGGGTTTAGTGAACGTAAAACCATATATTTGTCGTAAGAATATATTGGAGCAGATTTTGTAGAAGCCCATTTGAGAATTTAAGGTGTATTTACTGTACTAAACCGATAAACTATGGTATAACCCTACATGTTGAAACTCTGCGCTACTGTAACAGAAACAGCAGGATTTTGCTCGCATAATCAAACTCGTGACGTCATCATATGGCGCACTCCGTCAAAACCTGCTCCAAAAGTAAAACATCTAATAAAACACTGCTCCACAGGTCAAGCAGAGATACTATAGAAGGGAGAGAGAAGGGTAAAAGTCTGTAACTTACAATTAGCGAACAACATCCATTACAAAAAAAACTAGCCTATAACGGCATATAAACATTTACATGAACCATTAAGCAAGCCGCATAACGATAAAACGGATGCCAAGAATAATAGAAAATATTCAACAACAAAAAAACATATATAAATAGTAGGGCTCTATACATTCACTTCCAATAAATCTAATTATTTTATTATTTTAACAAGTTTCAGAGCCTTTTCAGATTTCATATATTCTACTGATGGAAAGAAGTTTTAAACAAATCTAAAACAGAACATATAGTCGTCATAAATTTGATTTTTAAAAAGAACATTTTCTCATAGATCAAGATTATATTAATAAAAATCATTACTTTTATAATCCAATTCAGTTGTTTAGTCTGTTGTTACGCACCATCATATATGGAAGGTCATATACTGTTTCCGGGTCAACCGCTCAATAAGGTGCTATAGGCAAACAACAGAAAATGCTTATATTCGCTCATGGCGAGCTGTAAAACTATCAGAAAACCACGATCCTAACCTATAGCTTCGTAAGGAAATCCCACATGGCCAGTAAACAATTCGTTTTTCACAATTTACTGAAATATTGATGTCGGTAATTTCGTGAGTCTGGAGACTGTAGTGTATACTGTGAATTAATAAAGCCTCCGCTTAGATACGTGATGTGAGGATCAGTTCTCATTAACAGCTGTTTAAACTGTAGCCCCGCCTGACATGAATAGATTCTTGGACCCGGAAACGGTTTTCCTCACGTGACCACTTGACAACCGAATATTAATCTGATTATGCTGGGCAGTGAAGGCTTGTGTCTTTGAGTCAAGTCAGCCTCACCTGTTTGTGTGTCACGTTCTTAAACAACACACCTGGAAACTACATAAAGCCATCTGATCTATGAAGAACGCTGACAAGTTTATTTCGGTGTCAATGAACATTCATCAAAATCAATTAAACGCTGATTTATTCAAAGTATGCGATGCTCATGGCATAAACTCATAAACGTTATCGCAGAGACATTTCCACAACCATAAACATGAGGGGGCATGAAACGAAACGTCATTGTTCGCCTGAGCTGTCAGTCAAAATGGCCTCTTGGGCGGGTCTTAAACTTAAAGCGGACAGTCGCAGAAAATCACAAAAAATCTCCGCTAAATCCTTTGGGTACTGAGTATTATACTATTCTGTTGTTTTGACCATAGTAAATTGATGAACTGTGGGAAACTTTATATTCACTATACTTCTGTTCAAAAACATACATACATTTTACAAAAGTAAATTGGAGTGCACATAATACACGTGAAGGCCTTTTCCAAATAAATATATGTACTAGCCTATGTCTATATGCATTATGTTATTTTTTACCAAGACAAGCTCTTTGCTGTACCGAAGATGAAAATCCTTCAATTGGCTTTCAAATATCAGGGAAATTCACCACTTTTTTATAGAGTGTTTGTATTGAAAGCACGAACAGAGAGACGTCACAAAAAACTGAGGATCGACTCTGTTTTCTCTTTGAAATTGAATTCTTATTAGATACATTTCAATTTAATTGTTAATAGTGTTGGGCATACACACATGAATGTGAAATACTATGACGTCAAAAGCAATTCAGTTGTTTATCACATCATTTTCTGTTGAAGACGTCACAAACAGTCTGCTCTCATGCTTTATGATGCACCTACATTTTAAAATATCAAGTGGAATAAAAAAAATATAGGTAATATTTTTTTTAATAAATAATACAGTTATAGAGGTACCCTTTAAAATGTTACACAGGATTGATCATGTTAAGGCATTATTTGAACGTTTCAAATTACATCTGGAGAATTCTTGCGACTTTTGTGGTGTTACAAAGGAATCCGTGAGACAATTTTTCTTTAATTGTATATTTTCAAAAATGTTTTGCTTGACGTCTCAAAGTTGTAAATAATCTGGAATGAAAATTAAATTCAAATTGAACTTTATGATATCATCTCTAGATACCATTGATTCTAAAAGTACAATATCTATACAAAGTACAACTAAAAACTTTTTAGTTTACCTTGTAAATATCACATTCACGTAAAAGAATGGACAAAAGCTAAGTCATATTTGTAATATAAATTAAACAATATGGACATACGAATGAGTGAGTGTGTGTGCCCTGCGATGGGTTGGCACTCCATCCAGGGTGTATCCTGCCTTGATGCCCGATGACTCCTGAGATAGGCGCAGGCTCCCCGTGACCCGAGGTAGTTCGGATAAGCGGTAGAAAATGGATGGATGGATGGACATACTTTATATAAAAAAACAAAGAGCAAAAAATACTTTTCAAGCAATGTTGTTTTAATGTACTTATTTTTTTACCCCTTACGTAAATTGTTATTCTTTTCACATTCCACAAGTTATAGTTTATGTAATTGTTCCTTTTTTTGTTGTGAGTTGTAAGAAGTGTTGCAAAATTTTTACTTTTATATTATAAAAAAGCTCGTTTGATGTGGTCATTTTATGGCAAACTCAAACTCATTGAGTATGGAAATGGTGAGTTATAAAGGAAGACTTATGTTACCATTAGCTGTGTGATTCTTTTTCTTGATTTTGAGATGTTAAAACCCCTTCTTATAAATATTACAGGAAATAACACCCCAACGTTTGAGATTTGTAGTCAAATTTAAATTGTATCCAGCCTAGACAAGACTTTTCACTTGATCTAGGACTGCTCTGATGTTGAATAATACCCTGGTGGTCGGGTGGGTTCCGTTCACCCCAGGGTCTCAACGATAGTTTGATTGGTACTGTGAGCTGCTGGGGAAAAGTGCAGTCCCTAAATTTGTTAACATCATTTTTAATATTTGAAACATATTTTTCAATAACCTAATGGTGAACACTTGTGCCAAAATTTTAAATATTTTTTTATTATTACATGTTTGTGGAGATCAAACAGGGTCATACATGACTTTAGCAGCTGCACTGACATAAACAAAGACACCAAACAATGGGAAGAGAGCTGCAGTAGTCAATAGCAAATAACATGGTGTGTCGCAGAATACACAAATACTATGTATTTATTGTCATTTTTTCTTAACCAAAATATAATTTGCATTTTTTTTTGTAGCCCATGAACAGTATTTCCTATACAGTATTGCATAGCCTATACTATAACTATAATAAATTATAGTATGCAAATGTCTGACCCTGTCTGTCAAAACCAGACTAAAGTTTTCATAATAATGAGATTAGGAGCATCAAAATATGATTTCAATCATTCATTTTACTATGATTTCAATCTTTTACATGGCTATATTCAGTAAAGTTATCATTGTTACAGAATTATCTTATTGAAAATATCCAGAATCATCTGATTTATGCGGAAAACAGGAAATAAAAAGTAATCAACTGTTGCTTTACTAAATTAATGTTTAAAATTCTATCTAGAAATTTTACTTCACTTTACTATAGTAAATATTACAGTTTTTTACCATTTGAGACTGCACATATTTCAAATGAAATCCATATTATTTTACTACCAAGACAAAAAAAGAATATGGGGATTTTAAGCGGCAGGTATGTATTTGGTGGGCCTCACCGCTCTGAGGTTTGGAAAGCTTTCGTTTCAACTTTATTTTGCATCCATCCTTTTTACTGCAGCGTCTAAAATGTTTATAGTGTCCAGAATATAAAAACATTTTACACAAGAGATCGTACAGTAAACAAATGAGATGTCATAAATTCGACTTGGTTGATAAAAATGTATGTTTACACTTAAAGACGCTTAAAAGGTTCTTCACAGCGATGCTTTAAATCTCTTTATCTAAAGAAAGATTCTGCATATGTTAAAGGTTCTTTGTGGGACCAAAAGCTTCTTCAATATAAAAATCAATGAACCTTTTTTTAAGAGTAAGTGTTCATGTGTCAAATTTGTTTTGTAAAAATAAAATGTTTTTTGTTACAGTGTATATAACAGTGGTGGCAAAACAAATTATACATCTATATTTCAGGATTATTATTAAAACAAACAAGGTAACTAACAAACATGAAACGTCGGTCTGCTTAATTCTGGTGACAAAACAATAAGTCATAGGAATAAAATAAAATAGGCAATAAAATAACCTAAAATCATGATAGAAAAGTGTGATACTGGTGCGTGGGAATGACATGTGACATTCGTTCCCTGGACACCTTGAGGTTTATTGTGTAAAAAGGTCGCACTTCTCAGGTTTAAAGGATGGAAATGCGCGTGCTGCATAAGGTAACACTTGAAGGACTAAATTGTGAGCGCATGTGTTAAACCTGTTTATAGTTCGGCCTTTTGTCTCATCATTAGCATTTCTTTGATGTCCAAGAGTGAATATCAAGGTATCTACTGTAATGGCATGATTGCGTGTTCTTACAATTTAACCAAAGCATTAAACAAGTGACGAAGAAGAATAAAAAGTCTTTCGTGAGTATTTTTTGCGCTTTTTAAATAGAAAAACCCAATTTCTGAGAAGAATAAAGTTTGCTTTATTAATGTCCACATATTACAGTTTTGCGACAAAAAAACAAAGGAGCATGTTGCTTTTTATTTTTACTGTTCTCCTGCAGATTATAAATATGTATAATGTCTAAATGTTTAATTTACGACATAAATTGCTTTTGCGCGACATTTAAAAAGGGGCTTAAGATCATACATAGATAGTTAGAAGTCCCCATGTTTAGGTAAAGTATCATCTTTGGTTAGGCGGATGTTTCCAAGGTGCCAGGGCACGTGGCGCCGTTTCAAACGATTTATTTATGAACACGAAGAGACAAACTAGAAGAGGAAGCCAAAGGTGTGAAAACAGAAGTCGCATGGAAGCGTGCCGCCCCAAAGACTCCTCACACCTGCGCGACGCGTTTGGCAGCGCACATTTCAAAGGCTTTCATGATCAAAGACTATTGTAAATATCTGGCGCGTGCGGCAAACAAATGCCCTTAATGCGCAATTGCGCATGACATGCTTTGCCTTTTAAATTGTCATCAATATAAATACTATTAATGGAGTAGAGTGAAATTCTAAAATATATAATATTAAAAAACTCACACAAAGGCATGGTTAATTTTTTAACCTTTTAATGATGGAATGTACTTGGTTCAGTCCCCGCAATATACAACTATATTTCAACATAAAAGGGAATGACAGGAATAAATTAATGTGCAAAATAGATAAATACATCTGTTATGCATTACAGATCATACACCCAGTATACAGATCATGCAAAAAAAAAAAACATCTGTGTAAAAATATATTGCCATCACTTATCATACATATGTACACATTTTACATTTTCAACATGATGTCACATCATAAACTCATTTTAGAAATAAACATGTCTGTCCACATCCTATATTACGGATGAGATTATTACACAAGCCCCAGTATTTTGAGTCCATGTCTCTATATATTTCTTTGAAAGACTTTCAAGGCCAAGGTCTCCACATCGGTTGAATGACAGGGGGTTGGAGTTGAGATGTCGGCCGGGCTGCTGAATGTGTGTTTTCATGACACTGAAGCATATTGGGCTCTGTGCTTCTGTGAGGAAACCTGTTGTGGTGCAACACAATGTTCCTGAAAGCAGCAGAGAGTCCTTGTTTGCAGACGGGTGTCTGCAGCCGATGATGCTGCTGTGCATGTGACTCTGGAACCTTCATTCTGGAGGAGGTCTGGAGTTTGACAGGCAGTCTAATGTGGGCCGGTACACAGGGCTGCTTCAGCCGTTGGCACAGTGTGGCTGTGACCGAACCCTGGAACCCACGAGCCTCACCTTCATCGGACAGAAAACCAGCAGCTTTTTCAAGACACGTAGAGAAGCCGTCCATAAACTTACACTTTTCTTTTTCTTCTTCATCCTTCGCATTCTTAGCAACTGAGTTTTGCAAAAAGAGGACGGTGTATTCCAGGATCTCTGCCTTCTCTTTCCTTCTTTGATTGGGGTTCTGCAAAGAATGAAAAAGGAGAATTCAGATCAAGCTCCAAACATATTCAGACAATGACACAGATATTTGGAGAACCTTCTTCCAAATGACATTAAATGTGTGAGGTAAAGAAAGGATTTGTTGCTTACAGTGTGCTCAGGTCCTTGCAGGAGCAAAGCTCTCAGGTTCTCCAGACTCCGATTCATTCTCTCTCTCCTTCGTCTTTCTACCTGTGGCTTTAACAGCTGTGGATAACGGAAAGTAACGTCAGTGGACAATACTAACATTCTAAAGCATGCATGAAGTCAGTATTTGTCATTAAGATTTATAAACAGGAATGTATGATTACCTTTCTGTCCATTTTGATGTGTTCAGTCTCTCCGAGGATTTTCATTCCGCATGTACTCCAAAGAATAATGTTTCTCAGAAATGATACAATCCAATAAAATCCACGTGTTGTTTCGAGTCAAGTATGCTGAGACAGATCTCTTTTTGCAGTGTGCAGACAATCGTGAGATGCATGTCTGAGGTAGCCAACGGGTATTTATGTGCTTTCGGACACTGACGTCACAAGCCGCGCCCATTGTTTACCACAGGCCAATCCCTAAAGTCCCATGCCTAGTGATGCTATGTAAAAACAAAAACAGTGAAAAGATATTTGTCACGATAATATAACATTATAATAGTCAATGAATGTAGGCGAGTTAAATGCGTTATATGCGGTAGAACTATAAATTAAGTATACTGTATAGCCTACTAAAGCATGACATTTGTTATGTTAACAAATGTTAAACATAGTAGAAATAATAGCTACGACTATTTTGTAAGATCTGTATTTAGTTCATATTATAAACCTCGAATTGGTTGAAGACATTCAAGCAACCTCAGATCAAAAGGTTTGAGGGCACACGCGTTGACACCTCGACTTCCGTGGGCACGTGTGCATGAGAAAAGTGAGACATTGTGCATATCAAAAGCCCACGCACGCGTCGCTGCATGGTGAGACCGACCACATTATGATAATAACAAGGGCTCTGCTGCTTTTTTCCCTGCATGGCAGTGTTTTATTATATATATATTTTCCAGCATTCATATGAATATTAAATGTGAGGTCACAAGTGTGCGTTGCAGCATTTCACCATAATCACAGGATTAATCAATTTTCATAAAATAAATGGTGCTTTTATAGTTGCAATGACTTGTTATTATTATTGTATGAGCAGTATAAGTCTATAGCTCGTCGAAAATAACATCACACTTGGTTGCGCGTAAAAAACGGAATATAAATCAGTCAGTTTCCTTGTGAAACTTGCTTGTTTTAGTCAAAAGGCACTGAGAGACATTTGGGTAAAATAAAGGGTGTTGTTAACCCTCGGGGGGAAGGAAATGTGTTGACACCTCACTGCCATTCGGCTGGGCGCGTGGCAATCTTGCTGGTGTGAATGATGGTCGCGCGTGCGGACTATAGTCGCCGTGTGCGCATATGAATGCGCGGCCATCTCACTATATGAAAGAGGTCATTTCATACAAGACAATAAGCTAATGTTAAGCCTTTTCCATGAACTGCACAGTACTAGTCTTTTTAGGAGAAAAATGGAACTAAGAGTAATACAGCAAGTTATTCAGAGTGACTAAAATTATTACAATGTGTTACCACGTGCCTAACCTGGATACATTCCCCACTTAATCTTATATGATTATCTATATATATGTTGGAAATGTAAATCTTAAAAAAGCACGAAAAGATTGACCCCTTAACCATTTGGTGCAATAAAAACAGCTGCTATATGAGACCAAGCCTATAATAACCAATATAAGTCATGTTCAATAAAGCCTTTGTCAATCTTTCCAAGGTTCTGTCAAGTTAAGAGAGAGATTTTATTCTTTTGAAAAACAAATTCTGATCATTGCCAAATCCCATGGCAATGAAGCGCAGGCAATTGAAAGGCAACACAAAACAGTTTCAGAAACGAAATTAAGGTACTCCATGACATCGTGACCTCTTGGATCACAGTTATAAATAATCACTCGTACCACCAAAGTGATAAAAATAGTGGCTATACGTGAAGGCAGGCGGCATTTTCCCATACACTCACGTGTTTATTGGAGAGGAGCGTGGGAACGGCCTGTGCGCTCTGGATTATGTACAAATTCTGACAGGTAATAAAATGAGCAAAGGTGTTTCTCCTTATGAGGTGTAAGCGCACAGTGTTACTAGGAGAGCGAGCTTAATAACTGGTTCCCATCGTAACACCATTGAGTGTACCTGCATATATTGCTAAAGGTAAAATTATTTACATATTTAGACGCGTCAGCTGTGTGACATTCCAGAAAGATTGTGGCTGTAGGTTATTCTCTATTCAGGCAAACAATCATGTGGGCATTTTGTAAAAGTATTTGGTCATGTTTTTCTTATTTTTCCCCTTAAAAATGTCTTTAAAAGACAGTACAGCCAAGCGATGACTCGGTGTTGAAGGCAGTCATCGGCGTATTTATTTTAAAATGTGGTCTGACTTAGATGGCCAATGAAATGATTTATTTCTCCTTTTTTGTTTAATATGTATTCTAATAGCTGTGCGCAATGCAAACAGGAACATTATGCTAACATTACCAGACAGACTTGTCTCACCTGACACATTCTTATTCAAATGCAAGCACATCATCTGACACTTCAGTAGTCCTACGCGTGCCATTTGCTTTCATCTCAAAGTCTTTCGTGTGCAAATCAAGTAAGCGTCTTTGAGTGAAACCTGAAAGAGAAAAAAACAGAAAGAACAAACTTTCGTCCATGGATCCTTTAACTTATTTCGAAGAAATTGCGTACTCATAATTTACGTTGGATAAAATAATAACCCGATGGACGACTGTCTATGATCAATCACAAATACCACCCAAGTGATAAAAATGGAGACTATATGTGAACGCATGCATGCAGTGTCCTGTGCGCACTAGTGTTAACTTGGAAGTGTCGTGGGAACCTTCTCTACCATGTTGATAATGTACAAAATTTGACAGGTAATAAAAAATCTGAGGTGTCTAGACGGTCCGTGATGCTGAGAGAGTGTGGTTAAATACTGGTTCCCATCATAGCACTTCTGAAATTACCTGTTGGTAAGGCTGTAGCCGAACTTTTAAAGGATGTTAAAATATGCGCATGGGGTATACCCAAAAAAGCCCAACATTTAAAAGCCATGTCCCAAAGCGCAAAACTAAATTGCATGGCATTTCGTTGCAAACGCATTTTCACAGACCAGTCACAATTGTGAACAGTCTTGGTGTTATTCTGGTGTTTCTCATATAAATTCATTCCCTGAGAAAGACGAATGTTTGACGTCTTATTTAAAGCACTATACAGAAAAAAAACATTTTTTATACAATGCATAACGTTTATTTGCCAATTATTTTCCTCACTACAATCCAATAAGGGGAGTAATATTGACTCAACACACACGTTTGTTCAGACTGGAACATCTGACACTGGTTCAGCCACACGTTCGGTGTTAACAAGATGTGTCAAATGGGCCATTATAAGATTGAAACCACGCAGAGAAGGATGTGTGTTTCATCGCTTTTCAGCCAACTAGTTAAAGTTTCCCACGGGAATTGTAGTAGACCCCCTCAGTTACCCGTGCCTCCCAGGGCAATTCATATATAGTTATTATTTACTCACTAATAACGACAAAATATCTTTTGTTTTTAGTCTAGTATAGGCTACAGCCTTGAATAAGCTTTTTCACATGAAAAATGTTTACACACCGTATCACAATACTGGATTTACAGGAATGCGCATGCTCAGAAGTTTTTATTCTTAATATAGTGTGTTGTTGAAAATGTACCCCCTATCTGGCTTCCAGATTTTTACTTATATTTTTACTGTTAATAATCAGTTTATTCGACCATTTATTTTCTATTATTCTTTTATTGTAATTTAACCAATTAATTTATTCTATTTATTAACCGCAAAAGCTAATGCTGGCAAAGAATATTTTCATATTGGTATCAATAAAATTGTAAAGAAGTATCTCTTTGTTGATATGATTGCTTTTCAAAGCAGACGCCTGCAGCCTGAAAAATATGGCGCATCTGTCTAATAAATCCAAACCTATCACGTGACATGAGAATGTGGAAAAGTTGTTATAATCGTGTACGGTACAATGCCTTTCCATTTATCATAATGCCCGACTTTCACAAGTGGCTTTTAGAGATGGTCTAAAATTAATAATTTTCAAACGAGAAAATGTTCTTTCCATTTTTCACCTGCTGCATGGTTGGTTTTATTTACATATTATTTTAATTAATGTTAGGTTATTGAGTAAACAGGTGTACTTTAAAACGAGGATACACCCTCATACTGTGAAGCTCCATCTGTAAAACTATAATTTTACGATGATAAATAATCCTATTTTGATTATAATTATATTTTTAATCAATATACGCAGTTGGGTTTTTTATTTACCCAGCAGTAACTGCACAGGCACACGCGACACGTGCTCACACTTTGCTCTGAAGAATGTTAAGCGTGTCTGTTTCACACCTGTGCGTAACAGGCGCTCAAGTGCCACAGTTCTCCACGTGCCCTTTTGTCCAGCACTGGTCCAGCAGGTAAAGATTTAAATTTGTTGAAATGCTAATTTGTGGAGCAACGTGTTATGGCTTGAATCATAAGATAAAACTTATTGTGAATTACCCAAACACTTGTTCTCTAGTACGGAACTTAAAACGATGGTTTCCGATTTATATTCCGCTAGTAAAATCACAATAACTTAGATTAGAAAACTAATGATTTAGATTTGTAATAAAACGACAATTTATGTTTTAGGTAGGCTTGTGTAATCCCTCTGCTAATTAATATGTATGCATGTGGCAGATACTCCAGATAGGCCCATTTCCCTCAGTAGCCTGCATTTCCTGGATTCGAAACAACAATCTTTGCGCTGAAACGGATTGCTTTACATAGTCCCGTCGTCCACCTCATCGTGACCCACATTTTTTCAAAGTTTATTATACGACAAAAGCATGTAGGCAATATTTTTATACATTCCTCTCAATTCAATCTCTGAGGTGAAGACCTTGACTCCCCCTCCCCGCCACCTTTTGTCCACGACAGACCTCGCGCTCAACGTTCACTGTTAAACAGACGTGTTAAACGCATCATAATACTAATGGAATTATGAGCGTGGGTGAGCGTGTCATCACTCTGCTCCAGCTAACATTAAGCTTTCCCACGGGATTTTTCCTATGTGCCAGGGGTCAAAAAGTGAAGCAACACATGGCCAGTGGTAACAGCATACAGACACACTTCATAACATAATATCAAAACTTTTTAAATCATGTTTTTTATTGACGACGTCAAATCAGATTTTGCTTATTTGCTAGCACAAATCAATATGAAGGCCTACTCACACTTGGGATAGACCAGGCCCATTAGACATCTGAGGGCATATAGGCTGTTAAAACTGCGGAAAGCAGAAACTGAAATAGAATTCCAGACGATATTTTGCATTTGGTGTGTATTCGATCGATCTTTCTGCACTATCTGACTGTTGGTTGCAGGTGAGAAAGCAATGCGCGAAAACTGCGCATCTATGCAATTCCAAAGTATTCCAGTCTTGCGGTGCTGGTGTCACTGTGTTCGTTTTTACACATCTGCAGTTAGACAATATTCTGTTCCCACGAGAAAATCTGAACTCTGACTTGGGTTATCCCTGATTTTGGTTTTAGGAGGTTTAAAACGTACTAAATGCCCAAACAACAATCCTAAACCAATAGCATCCTGTCATTTGGACATTATACAATTTCAATGTAAAGTGTTATCGACAATTCGAAGTAAATTATAAAATAATATGTAGCATTGTATATTGTGTAGTAAAGTAAATTATACACATTGAATGCCTGTGCTTGGAGGTCGTGAACTTTGAACAGGAGGCGCGTGTTACCTGCCTCTGAATTGACTTATTGGCGCAATAAATAGTATAAACCAGTCCATAAAGTCATAAGCGTTCTATTGCCATATTATTTGTTATTCAATTCAATTACTTAAAAGAGTTCACTTTTAAAATAAGGACTTGGGGACATTTAAGAACAATGTTATCATTTTCCAATTTCCCGCTGCTGTACATGCAATTGCATGTTGGAAAGGCTATATGGTCCCTCGTAAGCCGTGGAAACGGTATTTTATTAAACATAATCGATTTATAGTTGCTTATCTTTGAATATATTAAGAGGTTAATAGACCAGAGCAGAGAGCCATAAGGAGAATACGACCATAAGGTTGGACACGTCATTGACACCTCGTCACCAATGACAGGCCGACATCTCCAATATAAGCACGCGCGTGTGTGATGATCCTCACTAGTAGAAAAAAAACTCAAGCAAGGAAGAGCAACTGGAATATACTTTTGTTTAACGACTTTTACGCTTTCTTTTAAAGCGCTCTGCGTTGGTGCTGCGATGGTTACTCCAAAAATGGCAAGCCGTCGAGGAACCAAAAGGGTGAGTAGATAAATATATGAATATAATAGACATTCGTAATACTTATATTTAAAAAAAATGCTTAGCATTTTAAGAACAATACAAATATATGACGTTCTCCATCTAGATCTTGAAGCCTGTTATAGAGAAGAAACGGAGAGACAGAATTAACCAGCGTTTAGATGAGCTGAGAACACTTCTCCTGGATAACACACTGGACTCGGTAAGATTGGAAATGCAAACTTTTTAATGCAAAACTTTCTTAGATAAAAGCGCATTGTGAATTTTAAACGAACGACAAAAACGTATCAGAAATGTTTCAGCGTGTGCATTGTACGTTCACTTTTACAGCGACTTCAAAACCCCAAACTGGAGAAAGCTGAGATTCTAGAGTTAACAGTCGAATACATCAAGAAAAAAGCGCAGAAGCCAAGACAAAGTCAGGGTAAGTTTTCTGTCGGAATTTATGAGACTAAAGACAAATAAAACGCTTTGTGATTTTACATGTAATATCTAAAAATACAAATGATCAATATTGGTGTCTAACTTTAAAAGCTGAGCGATTTTATTTTGTTAAAAAATGTCTTAAAAGAAGATTCTAATGTATTTTTTGTTTCTGTCTTTCTCTCCCCCTTCTCTATTTTTGATCATTTTAACACGAAATGTACCTCATTCTCAATAACTCAATACCATTTGACTACTTTTAATAATCTCTCTGCCTCAATTACTCTCATTCCCCTCTCAACTTTTCTTGGCAAAACCCTCACTTTTTTGTAATAACGACAAACGACCATAATTATTTATGATAAAACATTGCACGTCTCCTTCTGTCTCACTCGAACACTTGTAACCCCCCTTATTCTTTTTCTTTATACTTCTTCATTCCCCTCCTCTGTCTTCACCCCGATTCCTCATCTCAGGAGATAGTATTAAGAAATCAGACCCACAGGACACATACGCTCCTGCTTTGCCCTCTGGAAGACCACATGTACCCTTCTCCTCAGTCCAGGAGCCCGTCAACGCACAGATGCCCTCCAATCCCCTCTACAGAGCTGGTTTTAAGGAGTGCGTCTCGCGACTTTCTAACTTCATTGACTGTGTGGAGCCTTCTCAGCGAGACAACTTCATCCAGGGCTTGTGCCACCACCTCGACTCCTACAGCAAAGCTGCCCACCCTCCCTGGATCCCGAGCCCAGAGCTGACGTGCAGGGCTGACGTCCAGGCGATGGGACCCATGAGAGGAAACACGGAGGCATTTTCATACCCAAACAGTTTGTATCCCAATTCCTTTATGCTTCACCATCCTCACCCAGCTGGACCCATGACCCACCCTTACCTCTCGCCTCCGTACTCCATCTCCCCGCCACCGTCGCCTTGTTACTCAAGCAGTACTCCACCCTTCTCCAGTTCACCCACGTATCTCCCCGTACCCTGCCACTTTGTATTTCCTCCCACCATCTCCCCGCTTTCCACTGACTCTTCGTCATCAGCATCATCGTCCTCTTTTAGCATCTCGCCCCCTGCTCTGCCTGTAGTCCCAGGACCTCATCTTCAGGTTTCCCCCTCTCCAGTGCGGCCCCCAGGCCCAGCACCACCCTGCCAACTCCGGACTCTGAGGCGAGCTCTTTTCCAGAACCAGATGCAGTGTGTATGGAGGCCATGGTAAAATACAGAGAAACCATGACTGAGTTACTTGTGACAGAAGCTGGACTTCTTTGCATTCCTGTAGAGCTGGCATAAGGTGGGAAAGAAATATTTAAGGCCTATGCTTAACATACAGAACGTCCGACTTGGTTTCTTAATGTTGTTGTCGGCAAACTCTGTAGTAATTCAATTCCCACTGTCACATTCCTTTTGTGTTATTCTCGGCATTCTATTTTCCTGTCTGTAGTGCTTTACCGTACACAAATGATGTAAATATATTTATTTTACCTTTTGTAAATTGTAAATTAATTGTACATTTATCACTTAATAAAGCTCTATAATTTTGTTATTTTAAAATGGTATTGAATTCGTTTATAAAAAGTTTGAACCACTGCAACCTGAATTTTTGCATGATGTTAGCTCACAAATAGCACTTTACACAATATAGATTGCTTCAAATCAGCTTCAAAGTCATTAAACAGAAAAATGATGCATTCTAATAAATCTAAAAGGCCTAGATTTTAATAATAATTCTCAGCCAGGGGACCAGGGTCCACTATTAGAGGGCCTCAAGATCATAAAATGATATAAAATCAGACAAAAAGCATCAAAATATGCAAAGACAGCTAAAATCAAGATACATCTTCTCTAGACGTTCATACAACTCAGGAGAGTTCTACGCATCGCCGCCAGAGGGCGCTGCTACGTCCTTCATTAAGCGCTGTCAGCATTGATCTCCAAGTAATAATGGTAATTGTAAACGCAACAGTTTTAGTTCATTCAAATTTTGTATTTAATAGCGCCTTCATCCCAACGCGAATACGAGGACTTACTCTGTTTGTATTGTCTTAAGCCAATGACCCTTGAATTTCGCAATTTGAGTCTATATCATTTAATGGGTTAGGCTTTCCTGCATTCCTGTAGCTCAGTGGTAAGAGCCTTGCGGTTGTGGGTTCGAGCCCAGGGGATTGCATGTACCCAAGTATAAATGTATTGGTTACTGCAATGTATGTCGCTTTGGAAAAATGCATACATGTAAATGCAAATGTAATGAGTAGCCTATATAATGTATATTTTGATAATTATCAGACTTTATTGTTATTTTATCAGACAGAATTATCAGAAATGTTACAGCGTTTGCTAACTGTACTGTAAATAGCTATAAAAACAGCGCTGAAACAAGAGAAATTACATTTTGATAAATGGAAGATAGAATTTAAAGTGACACTTAAAAATAGATCAAATCCCCTGACTTTCAATGTGTGAAAGGACTTTTTAAAATTCCATGAAATTCCATGACACCTGGGAACCCTGTCTAAAGGTTCCAAGCTGCATAAAAAGAAATGTTTTCAAAAAGAAGTCAAAAAGTTTGGATCTTACGTAAGTGCCGGAGACAAATGAATGTTAACGCACGTGCAAGGTGTGGGGGCTTTGGGGGATTGAGAAGTCCCGTTTTTCTGGGGAGTATTTTTTATAAATGAATATATATGTGTGCGCGTGTGTGTTTCTGTTTGCGCACAGTTTCCCTGTCAAACAACTAGAAAATATCAGATCAGGTCGAGAAATAGTTCAAACGCCTTTCTCCCATCCGCGTCTCCACGCAGGCGCGCAACCGCGCACGCGCAGCACAGCTATAGCCGTGTTCGCCCCTTATCTCGTATATAGTGCATCATATCAGGTGTCTGACATGTGTTTGATACATCAGGCAGAGAGCCGCATGTAGTGAAGCCATCCCTCTCTTCCAGAAGACTTTATCTTGGTGTGGATGTGAATGATGAACAGACTACACGTGCATCGAATTCACAACTAATTATCCAAAAGACAGAACGGAAAAATTGTTTTGCTAACATCCATCACTAATGAGCCAATGAGTTAGCTAAAGTTAAGTTAAGGCAGTATATCATTCATTGGCATACATGCTAACTTAATGGAGAAACGACAGCTGAATACAGTAAAATGAATAACTTCTTCAGAGTCGCCTCATTGATCTGCAGAACAGGCCTTAAGTAATTAAAATTTGCTAACTTGCATATATTTGTCAGGCATACACTCAAAAAAATAATATGTTGGACTAACTTAACTTTTTTATGTCAACTGGTTGCACGTAACTGGATTACATTGAAATTAAATAACATTTTTTATTTCAGTAAATGTAAGTTAATTGCTTAAGGTAAAAGCAATGTTGTTTAGTTGAATCAATTTAACAGGCTTTGTTTTGTTTTAAACTATTGAGTTAATTAACTTCAGTTATCCTAAAATTTATATTTTTACGTTCAACCAAAATAAATTCTACAGTTTCATTCAGTTCCTGTTTATTCAATGAATTTATTCAATAATTTCAATAACTTTTACAACATTTTACAACAAGAATAACTTGTGTAATCTCTAAAGACTACCTTTACTTTTCAATATCAAAGGCATGTACATTAAAAAAAATTTCCAACAAGAATAACTTGTACAAACTCTGTAATCTCTAAAGACTGCCAACCTAACCAAAGGCAACACTTTTCTGAACAAGGGTAACCACCAAACTCAAAAATATAACTAACTCTTTAAAACTTTTAAGATAAATGAACATTAAACACTAACAAGTGTTTATTTTTACTGAAAAATGCATAATATAAAACACTTATTTAAGAAAATAACTCTCAAAATGCAGTGTACGCAAAGCATGCTGGGAAATATAAGTCCTCTGCCCTATTATAACTATTTTATGTTAACAAAACACAACTCCTTTATGTTGTCCCAACATGAATGGATTCAGTTATATGACTAAACATAAAACAATCATGTTGTAACCATATTTTCCAAAAGTTGTGTTGATTTAACTTAAGCAAGTCAAGTAAATTGAACAGGCAGCAAAAATATTTTTTTGAGTGTAGGAGATGATTAGGCTAAACAAAATAACTAAAGCATATCTCCAGTTATTAGTGACTTCCATCAAGAGTCTTTTCCCTTGAAATGTTTTGTTTAAATGTGCAAACAGGTTTATATGCAGCCTGTTTTGGTTAATTTGGAAGAAATCTACAGAATCAACAACGTAAGTTGAGAGTACAGTAGGGTTTAAAACAAACACCCGAATGTGCTTTTTTGGAAATTTCCTTTCCATTAGAGCAGAAGAAGACATGATAGCAAAATAGACCAATATCTCAAAATTGAACTGTACATTAGGCTAAGTGTCCTGCCTTTAACAATAACTTGATCATTTTGATGTCAGACTCCATCAAATAACTATCAATTTTATATGTTGTGTATGCTGATAGATCTAAACAGGCCTGCCTCAAATGTGAATCAAAGTTCTTGTCACCATCAGTGTGTGTGTGTGTGGTAGAGTAAGTGTAATTAAAACAACAACAATAATAAAATAATTAGTTAAGCTCCTGTATTATTTTTATTTTGCCAATCAATTTTGCAGGTTTTTGTCCTGTAAAATAACAAGTTAGCACCAACTGCCTTTTTCAGTTTAGTGTGAAGGTCATTGTTGGTGTCCCAATAATACCCAAATAATTAAAACTGTTTATTGGTTTGTGCAAAATAAAGAAAATTATTATTAAAATTATATCCTTTTCCATTCTGTAGTCATTCATTCTGAATATAATTGAAAATTTAGCAAATAAAACATACACATTGTGGCTTAGCTTCTTTTGTTTTTGCCCGTTCTTGCCATAAAATTAGTGAATTCTAAAGAGGACCATGGTCTCTGTGTGAACTGATTATTTTGTAGACATTGTTGAAAAATGAGAAAACATGAAACAATTTGGTGAGTGTTAGGGATTCATAAAAATAGTTGTTTTAATATATCTAACATTTTGTTTAGATTTTTTACCTTCTTCCATTTGAACCAATGTCTGCGCACGTCCCTGTGTTACAGTGGAATCTATGTAGTCTATTTGTTAATAAACAGCGATATAAATGTTCAACTGGTTTGCACTTTATCTGCCATGTGCCAATTGTCACTTTATCTCTCTTTATTTTTATTTTTTTATTGTTCTACAATGTCCTCATTTGTATATCCATATAGTTTATATGTACATATCGTTAAATCGTATTTATCTTTATTTCAACGTCTACTGTCAGCGTTTAATGTTATTTGTATGCACCAAGGGTCTGAGAGTAACGCAATTTCGATTCTCTGTATGTATGTACTGTACATGTGGAAGAATTGACAATAAAGCACACTGACTTGAACTTGAATAATGTATTAATACGAAATTTGTAAGTTTATAAGACAAAGCTGTCTGGTTTTAAATAAAGGAATGGATGACTTTTGCCATCAATAATAATATGAAGTATGCAGAATACAGAACACATCTGTTGGTAGAGCTCAATTTATGAGCAAAGATGAACTGCCCTCTGCTGGACAAAGAGATTATGCATGGGTGTTTTAATTTTTCCGCTCCAAACAAAACAAGTCGATTTTTAAAATGTCGCAGTAATATGATTCATTTTTATGTCTCGTGTTATTTATCTGACAGTGACATGTGTTATTAGTGTTACTTCTCAAGAACGTTCACATTCGTCTTTCATCAAACGCAGTCGTGGTTAATGTTCGAAGATTTGTAGACTGCGCAAGCCAGTTGTATTCAAAATTAACATAAGACATAATAAAACTACAAGTACCAGCGGACGAAACACGCGGGGGTAGGAACTGGCAGCTTCGGTTGTCAATAAAAAAAAAACAGAAGCAATCTGAAAATAATGCAACAAATACAAGACGAATCATTAGTTATCCTACGGGGGAGGCAGATTGTATAACTCTTTCTGTTCATCCTGCGTCGAAAAACACATTTATTAGCATGCTGGCCTGTGGAAAGAAAAGCTCCTGAGGGCTTTTGGGGTTGCCTGAGCGTAAGTGTGTAACACGTGAGCCTAAAGCACATATGTACAAAACTATGCTATTATTGTAACGAGGTGAAATAAAACATATATAATATACCTGTGTTTTTTACGACGTCCGACCACAATTCATGCGTTGCTGCAACCTGTTAACAAAGTTGTCCTTTTTAACGCAGGCGCCTGCATAGGGCACCAAGAAAAATAAAAACTAGGGTAATCCCACCCCAAAGCTTATCTTATTGGTCATTGATGCAACCGTTTCCCAAACATCAGCGTCTTATTGGCTGTATCAGCTGCTAATCAAGGCGTCATCGGACACTTATCGTATAAATTCCGCCGAAAGCCCCGTTCCTCACAGTGAGACGCTGCAATCCTTTAGTAAGTTCAGTCAATGCGCTCGGTAGTTAACAGTTAGCATAAATAAATTAAAACAAAACTGTAAGGCTCATTGTTATCCGTACCTCCACAAAGCCTTGACGATATTCCAAAACTGTAGTATTTTGCATTTGAATAAGCTTTATTTTGAAGGGGCGTGTCCTCTGAATTTATTATTTTGATTCTGGACGTGATGTCAGCGGACAGCTGCGCGCGCGGGCGCTTGCTCGTGCACCGGCGCCGTTAGTGCGGGATGTGCGAGGACAGCAGTTGCAACACCATACAGTCTGTTGTAGGTTTTTTGTCCTCCGTGCAACGTTATAAATACGGGAGAGAGAGGCAAGCAGTGTGCGGTGTACCTCTAAGAGATCGCGGTGAGAGAGCGCTCGAGCCCCGGGCTGTGTGTTGAGGAGCATTGATCCTGTTTAGGTACATCTTTATTTTCTCTCGTATATTTTCTTGTGTTAATCGTGCTGTCTAATGTATTATTAATGAGTTGGGGGCGGGGTCATACGAAGTAATTATTACAATAGTGACGAAGACGCGGACAGTAAATTTGGGTGACGTAGAACCCGACATTTACTTGCTACTTGTTAGCAGGATCTGACATCAGTCAAACTGTTTCTACTCTGCACTGTTAACTTTTATTTTACTTTTAAATTGTATTTATTGGTTATTATTTTATGAATCAAAGTGTTTGTGTTAAGCTAAGTATTAAAAAGGAAATCTAATGTGTACCGTTTACAGACCATGTTATGAATAAAGAAATTCCTACAGTTTTTTTATATTTGATTCTCAAAAGCCAATTTTTGATCGTTGGTTTATTATCAATACTATACTTTGTCAAAACTATGTCTTATTATTGTTGCTAAAATTCCAGTAAGGATCTTTTGGAATCAGAAATTCCATTAATAGTTCATTTAGGCTTTTTTTATGAATACTATTTATTAGTTTTTAATGCGAGAGCAAATTCGCCTGACTCGTTTATGTTTTTATTTCAGCTTCACGCCCTCTTCAAATGCCAACCTGAAAAATGATAGAGATGTCTGTTGTCAAAGAATCTGTTTTATCATGTGAGGGGAACACAGAGCTCCCTTCCCATCAGCCCTCCGAACTCTCTAGAAATGATACCAACGTCCTCCATTCACCCGGAAAGACAACACATACACACCTCTGCAAAGAGGATGGTAAAGAGACTGAAAATGTGACATCACACCAGCACACGGAGAGCATCGCTGATAACAGTGTGGCGAGTGAGAGTGGCTTGCTTGAGGCTGAATTCTCCACACAAACCCAAAACGGTACCCTGCAGTCCAAACAGCAAACGCAGAGACTCAATAAGCGGCGTAGCACTATGAGTGCCGGTTTCAAGTACCCTGGTTTTGGTAAACGACGACGCCGTGCCAACTCTGAGAGCAGCTCTGTACTGCCGACAAACTTCCTGCTGGGCGGGAACATTTTTGACCCGCTCAACCTCAACAGCCTTTTGGATGAAGAGGTGAACCGGGCTCTCAATGCGGAGACACCCAAGTCCTCGCCATTGCCGGCCAAAAACAGAGACCCTGTAGAGATCCTGATACCCAGAGACATCACAGACCCCCTCAATCTCAACTGCCCCAGCACAAGAGACCGAAGTTTGCTGATGTCTCCACTGAAAAGCGGTGGCAGGCGAAGACATAGAAACAAGCACCACGGAGCAGGAGGACGAGGTTTGAGTGAATCAATGGTGTCGCAGCCTGAGTTTTCCGAGACTAACGGCGGCTCAGCAGCACAAGTTGATGGAGCCACATCACTCTCCACGTCACACGAGTCAGGCACAGTGGTGGACCGCCTTGACTCAGAGACTCTGAAAGACGACCAAACACTTTTGAGCTCCACTCCTGAGGCCCAGAGTTCAAACAAGCCCAATTCAACCACAAATGGTGATGATGTGAAAGACAAAAGTGGGAGCACTCCACCTACCAATGATGCCTCGACAGCACCACCATCCACAAACCCCACCAACCCTTTATCAAACAGACAGCGCAAACGCAAGCGTCCCAGCGGCCGAATGGATACAGATTGTTCATATGGGGCAAGAAGCACCGGGAGTAATCCTCAATCCTTTCAAGCTGCAGGTTCAGGCCGTGCCTCTGGAGGTGCCGACAGACCCAATCCAAACCATTGCAGGTCACAGTACAACAACAATCAAAACCAGCAGCAGAAAAAGAAGTTTCAGTACGGCAACTATAACAAATATTACGGTTATCGTAATCCGGGGCTGAGTGACGACCATCGAATCCGCGTTTTCAAACCAGAGTGGTTCAGGGGGAAGGCCGTGTTAGATCTGGGCTGCAACACCGGCCACGTGACGCTGTCCATTGCCAAGAACTGGTGCCCGGCACGAATCGTGGGTCTGGATATTGACGGGTCGCTCATACATGCCGCCCGACAAAACATACGCCATTACCTCTCCGTAGTCCACACGCAGCAGTCCCGACGTTCAGGGGAAAACGGAGAGAGGGAAGAAGAGAAGGATTTAGCTGGAGAAAAAAGCAAGAGAGAGGAGAGAAATGAAGAGAAGCGTGCGCCGACAGATGAACATGTAGCGATGGAAGTGGCTGAGAAAAGCAAGGAGAGAAAAGGGAGTGATGTGGAGAACAAGTCCACAGACGACGATCGGAAAGGTGAGAGTGGGAAAATGGAGTATGGGGATTGTGTAGGCCTCCCTGATGTGAAGAATTCGTTCCCAGTGTCGCTCAGGATCTCAAGAGGACCCATAGCTGCTCCCCCTCTGCCTGAGATGAGCGCAAACAATCTTCCTCCTGGAGATTTCCCTGCCAACATCACCTTTGTCAAGGTAAGACCGAGAGCGTTTGAGTTCACTGTCATATCACATTTGCACAGTTTAACAGGCATTACAATGTAAACATCAATTTGCAAAGTGTGATCTATAAAACGAATATACAACGAATATGCGATACTGTATGTAAATTCTTACTGTACTCATGCAGTGTGTATAATAGAGTAAAAAAAGAACTAAAAAACAATCTGTGTAATGAATTCAACTCATTATGCAACAGATGCATGCTGATCTGTCATCCATTTTAGGAGCTGAGCCTTATAAAGCCTGCTTTGATCACAGAGGTGTGCCAAAAGTGTGTTATAATAATACAAAAACTGTTTAGTTAGTCTAAATGAAGTTACATAGATTTGTTGCTTAATTTATGTTGCAGAATGAAGATAAACGTCTGCTTACTGTTAGTTTGTGCTTACTGCGATCACAAACTTTCATCTTTTGTCAGATTACACTCTGTTTAACATCCTGCATCTGTGCTTATTCATACAAGTACATTTTAGCTAAATATCTGTCTCAAATTTGTTTATAAAGCTGCAGGAATTTTTTTATTTCAAATTTTTTTTCAGTTTTTATATGTATAGGTATGTGTTTAGGTGAAAATATTTTTTGTTTCATTCTGTAAACTACTAAAACACAGTTTATATTTGCATTTATTGGCATAAAATGAAAGCTTGAGAAACAGGTGAAAATAACAGAAAATATGTCTTGTAATGTTTCTTGTCATGCTGTCAGTCTTTCACATTGCTGACGGAGGACTTTCTCACTCCCGAGGTTTGATTTAGTTGAAATTCAACAGACACTGGACTGGAATCACCACAATACATCTAGAAATCCTGATTAAATGAAAATTTGGTCGCTTCATTTTTATCTGTGAGATTTTGGGGTGTTTTTTATGTGGGCATGTAAGCAACCCCCACAACCACGTAGCAACACCTTAAAAATCACACCTTACTATCTGTAAAGTGATGTTTCGACATTCACACTCAGCTTGCATGGGCAAGCACAATTTTTTTTCTTGCGTGTGACTCAATAGGGGTCTGTGCAAATGCACATTTTTAGACATCAGTTTCCTGATTCTTTGTCTCTGTCTCACTTCACAGGGCAATTATGTTCTGGAGAGCGACTCGCTGCTACTGACACAAAAGGAGGAGTATGATGTCATCCTGTGTTTGAGCGTGACAAAGTGGGTCCACCTAAACTGGGGTGATGCGGGACTCAAGCGGCTCTTCCACAGGATTTACAGACACCTGAGGCCGGGGGGACTCTTCATCCTGGAGCCTCAGCCCTGGAACTCTTACAGCAAGAGAAAGAAACTCACTGTACGTGTGCTAGTAACAACCTGACATGTTGAGTGTTGCAATCACAAGCGGTCAGCTGAGACGTTTGACCTTTATACCCGCTGTTAGCACGCATCTCAAATGCATTTCCAGTGGCTGCTTGTGATTGGATATTATTGTGGGGAGGCGGGGGTCTGATTTTGACTACATGCATCACTTAACAGTTTTAAATTAGGGCATGTTGAGGTCAGGCTCATTCATCTTGTTTTTTTTTTCATTTCCAGGAGGTCATCGGTAAAAATTACCATAGCATTCGGTTAAGACCGGACCAGTTCTCCTCTTTCCTGACTACTGAGGTGGGCTTCAACAGTTATGAGCTCATTGGAACTCCACAGAATTTATCTAGAGGTCAGTGTTTTCGAATGCCACTTGTGCCTCAAATTGTATTTTGGTAATGAAACTGTGATGTTTTTGTAGCGTTTGTGTGTATTTCTCACTCTTTTCTACTTTTGTCTTAGGCTTTCAGAGACCAATCTACCTTTTTCACAAAGGACCCTCACCTCAGAAGTGACACCGCCAGTTTAGACCAGTATTTAAAACCACTGGAACTTTGGAGAATTTGTTTCTTTGAAATTGGGATAAGACTAGAACTGAATTTGACACGTTAAGAATTTGGATTTTTGATGGAAACTCACTGGTGCTGAGACTAAATTTCTCTCCCCTGGCATTAAAAGGAAAACCTCTGTGATGTTTCCACTGGTTCTGCTGAAGATGAGGCCTTCTCTATTAGCTGGTGTTACTGGTTTCTCTCAAATTAAAGTTATTGGGGGAAAAAATCTACGAAATGTCATCAAGTAAATAGAAATTCATTCATGTGGAGTGCAAGTTATAATGGTTAAATTGTGTGATGAAGATCTGTCCATCTTTTAAGCACACAGCAGATAAATGATCTTTCAGGATTTGTCATTTTTTCTTATGGTTGCAAAGATGTTTTTGATTTGTTTTAAGTTGTTTTGTTCAAAAAGATTGCACGTTCGCCAAAAAGTTCACATGAAGCTCTGGTTTCTTTTGTTGTTGCCATGGACTTGATTTTTCTTCAAGAAAAAAAACATTGCTTTTAATATAGATAGCAGTTTTCATTTTTACATAGAAAAGATTTCCACAATTTTAACATCTGTCATTTCAGCATCCGTTTTGGAGCCAGATTGAAGGCTGTCACTTTTAATAAACTGCCAGTAGCTCTTCAATCATTATATATTAGGTCTAAACAGAATATTATTTGCTCTTTGGTAGTTTTGAGGTTAAAGCGTGTTGTCCCCAATAAAAATTCCAGTTCACGGAAAGTATGTGATTACTTTTTTTGTAGTGGTGCGTCATGAAACGATAATGATTCTTATATTTTATCTTGACTGATTTGTCAATTAAAAAAGTTTAACCAAGTAGAAGTTGAATTCATCAGAATTTTGTAAAATTGTTTGTTCATGTCACTGAGGTATGACGCCTTGTTGAAAGTTTGCACTAAACCGAGGTCAAATTGGTCTACCATATTTGTAAACTTGATGGATCTCTAAAATAAGTCCTTTTTACTTCAAAGGACCGTTTCGAAGCAATTGAAAACTAAATAAACTGCAAAATAACATGAGATTGTCTTGTTGGTCTGTTTTTTTCTTTTCATGTGATTATAACCCATACCTCATCGTATTTTCATTCTCTTAGCTAAACACATCTCTTGTCTGCTTTGGGACGAGTGACTTTGGGCTGCTATAGAGCCAAGAGTCTTTAAAAGATGGGCCTACCGGGGGCCGTGTCACACTGGAAAAACGGAACGTAAGTATTTAGCCACTAAAACCCCTGTAGAGGTTATTGTGCCTTTTGTACAGAAAAAAACGCAGTCCCTCCTTTTAGTTGTGTGTTCATAGGCCATTCTTGCCCTCCCCAATATGGCGAAGGCGTTGACGCATCGTAGAAACAAACCAAAGTGCTTTAAGTCGGCATGAAATGGAAGTAATGATAGTTTTTTTGTCCGTATACCCAAGTGAAACGAATTCTGAAATGAACAGAATTATGTTGAAAATTGATTGGATCATTGAGTGTTGAAAGATTTAAATGCCACTATGCAGTCAGTCATTCCAGTCCGGCCCTCGTGACCAGAAGTGAAGAGAGGAGGATGATCTTAACGCTTTTGATTACAGATTACAAGGGCAATTTATTAAAATAATGATGAGCACTAATAAATTATTTATAAAAAATATGTTTCACCACTGTGTAAAACAATTTGAATGATACTAATTTATTTTATGCCGACTTTCATGTGGATGGAAAGACAACTGGAAGAGTTCTATGGCGTCAAGAGAATGAGTACCACGTGATACCCGTTACTTTTCTCAACGCAGATTTTTTAAAATCATGACCGAGTGTATCGCATTAAACGCGTTTGATACATACATAAATATACCAACGTTTAAGATCACTTTCCTTAGGAAAATGTAACATGTTTTATTTCTAGTAGCAGTGTAGTAAAACCACTTCATTTTCGTAAGGCTTGTCTAGACCTTTTATCAGAAGGTTTAAATTACATCTTTTTTTGGTTGCCAACAACACACTATAACATATTCATAACGAAGTTTTTAGTGACAGTTGTTGCGTCCTAATTCGCATACTATCTTTTCTTAATAGTATTCGAAAATATAATCAGTACGTCCCAAATCATAGTATGCTGAAATAAGTATTCTCAAAGTACCTGGATGATCTACTGTTTCCGGTGAAAATTTTTAAGTGTGGATCCACGGATATTACACACAACTCACCGCGAGAGGGCGGAGTTTAGAGACGCTACACTACATTAATACAATTAAATAAAACAAGCTTCGCTAAATTAATATATGTAAGTTTACTGTAAAAATACATATAAAACAATAAATGAATAAATACTTAAATGCAAGGAAGAGCTGTATTTTGAAGTTAAGGATCACGCTGTCGTCTAGGCAACTTCCGTTTCGCGTCACTATGTCCCAGTGCGTGAGTACAGTTTTGCTACGCACTTAAATGTCTTTACTTTCCAAAGCGATAAACAGTTCATACTTCAAGGATACAGTAAAAGTAGGCGAATTAGGACGCAGCAAGTGTTTTGAATTGATCTCACAAGTGTTCACTAGGCAGAAAGGTAGTCTGTGTAGTGTAGTATGCTATTTGTATTTGTTTTAATAAATTTTGATATTAGAAGATCTATTTGTAGTTCATTTGAGGCACGTTAGATTTTGACAGAAGGTCGTTTTTATTAAAATGTTTGTTTTTAACCTGTAAGGTTTGTACAAATTGGTGAATTGAGTATGTGTATAGAATTGTTTCATGAATTGTGTTGGAGAAAATTGTAAATGTCATTTTATTTTTGTAGACAAAATATAATTGTGCCAACACGTTAGTGTACATTAAATTCCTTCAGTACTATTTATAAAGGATCTCGAGCTGCTCAATAAAATAACTAGAGCACCTTTCAGCAAATTCTAGACAACGGATGATAACATTTAAGGTGATTTTATGTATAGCGCTATTCCATAGTTACATTTGTGTTATTCCGTTGTTGTGATGAGTTCATTCTAAAATGTAGATTGTTTTGTTTCTGGTCACTTTCTTGATGCAAATAATAACAAACAAACAAAATCATCAGGGAACGTTCTGTATAAGTTAGCCTGTTTGCTCCTTGTTTAAAAATCACCCTGCAACTCGCTGGTAATGGTATTTTCTGGTTGCAAAAAAATAAAAACTGAAAAGAAACGTTCGTAGGGCGTTGTTTTTTACCAAAATCTAACGGTGGAAATAAGATGCAAAAAAAACTTCACTGCAATATCCAAAACAACAACTAGATGGAGACATCGTATAATAAATTGCACAACTGTATCGGCATGTGTGTTTGTGCACATTAATAAGTGTGGCGTTTATTATTAATGTCCCTGGACCTATGTATTACATGTTTTTGTGCCTTTATGTACATAAATGTCCTTTTATAAGACTTGAAGTGTATTTGTGGGCTCCTTTTTATAGCTCCTATCGCACAGCATCTATGCATCTATCTGTGTAAATGTGTATACATATTTGAAGATACACAATTTAAAAACAACACACACACAGACTTATGTAACAGTGATGTAGGTGTGAATATGTAAACAGGTCAATCCAATTAAAGGTAGATTCTTACTAAACCAATAAAAGCCTTCCTCCATATTCATTGTCTCTTTTCTGTTTTATTAGCATCCAATGAAAACATCACTCTATCTCTCTCTCTATCTCTCTGTCTCTCGGTCTCTCTTAGAGCCAGCTTGCTTTTCTAGTGTACATCCTGTTCTCATTGCGTGCTGCTGAAACATGCATGAAAGCCTTTATATGTCGATCTATCTATCTGTGTGTCCTGCTTTAGTGACGAAACACCACTTGTGTGAAGTGTGTACTTGTTGTAGGCTGATACAGGGTTTTTATTTAGATTTGTGTACAGAAGTGCACACAGCAGGTTGAATATCCATCCTTCCCACCCTGGGGAATGGGAATAGCTTTAGTGCAACACCACTGACTCTCGCTTTGGTGGAATCACGGATGGCAGGCTATGATGGATGAAGGGACCCTCGCGTCCTCCACTCACGGGACTGCTGATTCAAAGGCTTTAAACTCAGACGTACCCCTCAAATAACTCGAATGGTCCAGTCCACAGATTTAAAGGCAAAGTGAAAAAGATTTTAAATGTAGTTGCCATTAAAGGGATAGTTCACAGAAAAATACAACTTCTGTCGTCACTTATTCACCCTCATTTCATTCAGATCTGTATGTGACTCTTTCTCCGGCATGTGCAACACAAAAGAAGATATTTAGAGAAACGTCTCAGTGGTGTTGTGTTCAATGGAAATCAATTAGGTGGGTTCGGTGTTATTTGGTCGCACACGTATTTCTAAATATCTTCTTTTGTGTTCTGCAGAAGAAAGGAAGTCATACAGGTTTGGAATAACATGAGAGTAAATAAATGATGAAAGAATTTTAATTTCTAGGTGAACATTTTTATAAACACTTAGCTTTTTATTAATAACAGGAATCCTTTGCTTTTCAAGGACGGGAGGATGTGAATACACATGGTGAGCAGATTAATGTGTCAACAAAGGCGTAAAAAAAGATGAAAGCTTCACTTAAAATAGCCTCTTAAATCTCTTGCCCTCTTTCTCTCTTTAATGGCTTTACTTTTTTATTTCAGAAGAATGAATCAACTTTTCCATCCTGATTTTCTTGGTATGCTGCCATACTCATACTATTTCCACAGTATGTTTTGTGAAGCTTGCTTAAATGTGGACTAACCAGAGGATGCTCTATCCCACAATGCAACGCCCATGACATTGAATTGTTGAATGTGTTCAACGTGAAAAAAAAATGTGTGGCTCACTGGCTGTTTGAGTATGATCTCGCTTACTGCATATTGTGTAGTTTAAACTGCCTACCTGTAAAACATCTGTAAAACAGTATGTAGTGTGCTACACCGATGTCACATGACCTCAATCCGTCATATGTTTCATTTAAAAAGAGCAGGGAATAAAAGTGAAACACATCAACTATGCGAGTGAAGATGTCATATAACTTCATTATAATGGATATTGAAGGTCATGTTGAGTGCATTCAATTGTGGAATTGTGGGTTTCAAGCAGTGTGCAAGGTGTAATGTGCAAATGTGTGTACGCAAAGTATTCGCACTTCAAAAATGAGTATGCTATTTCTAAAAGTATCCATTTGCTCTCCATTAGGTCTCATTGATGTGTAGGAGAAATATTTGAGATTATAAAGCACTTTCATCTGTGATTTTTCTTTCTTATGGGTAAAACTTCTCATGATAAAAGTAGGATAGTCTGGTGGAGTATGAATGCTACTGTTTAAAGCGTTTAAGCACGCAAGAAGTACTGTTGGTATGCAGTATACCAGTTAGATCACCGATTTCACTAAAGCCTCTGCCACATGACAGCAGTTTGGCTATTTACACAGAAACAACTCTGCAGCGTTGCCAAGGCAACGGTTACAGAAAGCCTTGACAACCGGAGTGCCCTTGTTATCCTCCCCCTCTCCGTGTCGGTCTTTTACGGCGAAATCGTTTATTCTCTCTCATTTAGAGACCCTGATTTTTCATTCACGCTGTTTTCTTGAGTAATGCATCTCTATTGAACTCTCTCTCTCCACGCATCTTCACCTCCCCTCCATCTTTTGATGTCTCCTCCCTCCCTCCGTGCGCGTGCTCGCGCTCGCACTCTGTCTACATCTTCTGCCGTTTTAGTGCATCCCCTCGTTCTTTCTCCCCCTTCTGTCACCTCTCGTCTCCGCGCTCATCCTCCCCTGCCCATCTCCCTTTAATTGCACGCATCCTCTTTCCCATCTCTCCGTTTCTCATTTTTGTATCTCCCAATCTCATCACCCGCATCCCTCTCCTCGTCCTTTCCTCGTTTGCCGGATCCCGAAAGCAGACCTCTCTCGTTCTCTCTCTCCTACTCCCTCTCCTTCCCTCCCCTCCCCTCCCACTTTACGTCCCCCCTCCCTCCATCCTCTTTTTCTTCCATGCTTAAGTCAGTCAAAGGAGATACAGAGAAGAAAAGAGAGGCGAACGGCGGGCTCTGAGAGAGAGAAAGAGAGAAGGAGAGAAGGAGAAAAGCTGGAGGGAGAGAGGGGAGAGGGGGGAACGGGGGTTTGGATACATCTCCACCTGACTTCTCTCTGCCATGGACTGCCTCTGCATAGTGACCACAAAGGTAAGCCAATTCAGAGAAGCAGAGCGAGCGAAAACACGCAATGTGTGGCGTGGACGCGAGGGGGAAACTTCCATGGCTGTGTGTGTTGCTTGTGCGTAAATCTGGTAACGTTAAGTGCGCGCGCTGTTTGGAGGGATGCTCATAGGTTCCGCACTTCTTTGTTCTTTTGTCTGATAGCCTGAGTTGAACTCACACTGAAATGAAATCACAGGCTGTTTTATTTGAATCCCAACACGTTTTGCGCGTAAGGGTCCGAATTTACGCAGGACGCGTTCTTGCAGAGATGCGCCGCGCAGTGGAGTAGAACGGAACGGAGGGCTCTTAATTCACGGGTTTAAAGTCCCCATGAAATCGTATAGAAGTTGTTTAGCTTTAAGTACGAGTGTGTTACTCTTATGGATTCAATAGTGTGCTCTCAAATGTTGGCAAAATTTGCATATCAAAGATGTAAGCATCAAAAGTTACAGTCTCTCAGTTAATTCAATACAGATCAAGGGTTTTTAGGAGATCATTCTGCACTTCAGCTTCTTGTGAGGACCACAAAATGCTATTGGCTAATTTGATTTGGATATGTCCCGCCACAACTTCCTGTTGAAGCGGAAATGATGATGCAGCGTGGAACGAAATTTCATGTCACTTCAGTTGCTCCTCTCAAAGTTGAACTTCTTTAAACTTGACCAAGCGTTGTTAAAACGCACCGCTCACAGCGTGAGATGACGATCAACAGTGGGCAGTGTAAAAAGACTCATTAGGTTAAATCATATTGTACTCTACAGTATTCTTTCAGGGTCGATTTGTCTGTTTTAAATATTTGTGTTATTGGTAGTGCTTCGCTTCCCATCCGGTGTTTGCAGAGTTGATTTTTCCATCTATTTAAATCTCTTCATAGTACCCAAAGTAATCGTTCAACAAATTTCAGCTACAGGTCACTACAGTGTCCGCAGGGACACAAACCGATGACACATAAAATCACAAACACAACAGGGTCATTTTTTGCCCCACATTTTCAACATCTAGGCCAACATGGTTATCATCATCAATGGCATTTTGACCCCAAACCCTCCTTCATTTCTTCCCCCGCTACGGCTGTTCACAGACCAGTGGTGCCGGCAGTGATGAAGAGGAGGAGAAAGGAATTACAAAGGCTATAAAATGAAAAGCAAAGAAAAGAGGCGTTAAATGGTAAAGGGGAGGAGGCATACGTGTGGGAGACAGAACAAGAGGTCGAGCTTTCATTAATAAACACTCGCATACTTTCTGTGATTTGTCATCTAAATGCAGAGCCCCGAGGGCAGCGTGTGTGTGCGTGTGGAGGTGAGACACGTCCCACCGCTTTGGACGGCTTGCGCCTCTTTGCCCATGTCGTGTTGCTGGCAGGGCTCGCTGAACGGTTTATGTAACGTTGGCCGGTGCTTTTCCTCGGCGCTGGTGTCTGTTCTATCACTTCTCTCTCTCTTTTGAAGTCTTCGGATTGACTCCCACCCTCAGCACATGCTCCGCCTCAGCACTACAATGACCTCACTCCCAACAGATCTACTGCACTGAATGTGTGAGAGAGACTCAGAGAGGTACAGAGAGAGAGAGGGAGAGAGATTTGAGAAATTAGCGCAGTGTCTGCTCATGTGTGGGATGAGAGAGAAATGGCGCACTGATCTTTGAAATGACTGACAGTGTTAGGTGTCCTCAAAATGTTTTTTTTAATGCACAAAAAACTTTTACAAACCATACGATTATGACTTCAGTCACATCAGGAGCCTAAAGCTTTAACCACACTCATACATTTTGTTCAAATGCATCTGTTCTCTCAGTTTTTATCTTCCATCCACATCAAAACTGCATTTTTTTCTTCTGTGATAATGAAGCTCTCCAAATTGGATCAATTTAAAAAGGCATTTTTAAGGCTTTCAAAAACAATGATGTATTTTTAGTCATGTGACCCAATCAGTTTCCATTTTATTTCAATAACTCATCACACATCTTCTACTTTGCAAAATTGGAGGAATGTAAATAAATAGCTTAAAGAAATGAAATGTCTTACGTAACCCTGATGCACAGTACAGAGATGTTATTATAGGACTTTACTCTTCAGATAATAGCCATCATCAGTCGATGCCTTTTCTTTTCATGTTCGTGCTCTTTGGTACCCAAACATTTTCTTCATGTTTGGTTAAGCTGTTGTATTCTGGTCTTTCTGGATGTGTTATATGTTTTGCTTTACTGTATGTTTCTTATGTTTTGTTGCATCGGAATCAGTTTTTTGTTTGTGTATGTGAGAGTGTGTGTGTGTTTTAGCTCATCTGTGGCCACAGATGCATGTGAATGTCACTCAGTTCCCGTTGGCTTCATTTGATTTAAGCCTGTTCCCTTGGCAACTGAAGCGGGCGCCCGCTCCTCAGTTGACAGAAGCAGACAATATGAAGTGGGTGTGAGATGAGCGAGGAAAACGGTGGAACATTTATATATATTTGGTGTTCATGCTATAAGATGCGTGTATGCATACAGCTTCATACAGTCTTCTTAATGACTCTGTTTGTTGGTGTGTATGATGATGGGCCGTGTGTGTGTGTGTGTGCTATGTGTGTGTATTCACAGAAGTACAGGTTTACTCTTTGAAAGCCTTTCGGGTTGGACTGAAACTAGATCTCTCCCCGTGGTGACTGAGATTGAACTGAATGTGGGTCCAAGGATTGTGAAAATGGATGAATGTGCCACAGTTTGAGCAATACAGTCTCTTGCTGTCTTCAGATGCTCGAGATGCACATTATATTCTTTCACATTAATGAACATTTCTGGCATCATTTTGTGGGCCAAAACATTATATAATTGTGGATTCATGTTTTTAGGATGATTAACATATTTGCTGTAGTACATCTTTAATTTTGAATGAATACAGAAAGATTTACTTAGGCAAAAATATGATTGGACATTTATTCGTTGGTGGTAAGAAATGACTTTTCTTATTGCTGTTCATTTATTACCCATATTACTCAGATTAGAACATCCGTGTGAAACAGATGTTAGAAATCGTGGTGTCTGGACCTCAGGATGTAAAAACTGCCGAATCCTATTTTAATAGTTCAGTAAATCCACCTGTATTGTATTACATTTGAAGCAAAATCAGATATGAGTGTTTATGTGTGCATATAGGCTGTAGGGAAAAACGTATGGTAGATGTTTCAACTACGTTAAATTAAAGTTAAAGTATAAATGCACAAAATTAACTTTTTACTATAGTAAAATTACACCATTATCAATGTTTTACCAATATACACTGGACATTTCCTAATCGAAGCTATGACCCTGATGTTGGTAGCACCATACATTACCCATTAAATTATATTTAGGAGCGTTAACAACTAAAGACAACTTTTTGTCTTGTGTTTAGGGTTGCACTGATATGTACATTTTGACCGAGAACGATAACTGATAATTCTTTAACATTGCAATTGGATAACCGATATATTGGCCGATATACAGTATCTAAATATGAATATACCTTAATATAAAATAAATAAAAATTATTAATGATTTTATCGGCCAGCACAAATCGGCCTAAATTTTATTATCGGCCAATACGATAACATAAAAAATGAAAATTTACCGGCCGATACCGATATGGTCGATACTTTATTGTGCATCCCTGTGTTGTTTCTTTTTATGAGAGCGTTTGCAAATTACCTGGTGAAAAGTAAATTATCAAGTCCTAGTAATCGAACAGATTCAGCTGCAGTTGACTTTGCAAGAAATCTGAGGATTTGTCATTTTCTGAGACGTGTCCAGTCCAAACCCTAAAGCCATATAATAATTTTGTGGACGGAACAGAAAGAAAGTTAAACTGTTTTTCATCAAATGTTTCCCTCTCTCGAATAACATTTACATTCACATATTCAGACTTGATTATGTTTTGTTACGACTCAGAGTAAGTTTAAATGTACAAGTAGATGACTAAATGAGCACAATTTATTTTAGTAATCATTTAAAGCTAAACATTATTTTCAGACAGAACTAGATGTTTTTAAAAGGTGTACGTGGATGTCTGACCTTAAAGCAATTGCAACATTTTTGTACAATTCAAACATAGATTACAGTAAATACGATCTGTAAATGAAAAGAAGCTCAGCATTTTACTGCATGTACAGTTGCACTTGCATCACTTCGTACTTTTGCTATTCTTGTCAAATTTATTTTTGTCAGAACGAAGAAACTGCATAAATAGGAGAGTTTAATGCGGTGTGATTTCTTTGTTGTCTCTAATGACGGAGATTGTTTAAGCGAGTGCTGGGTGTGAAGTTGACAGGCGTCTTTGTGTCGCTCATCCACACCGTTGAAGCAGTTGTTTTCCTCAGCCATCACAAAGCAGATGGATTTCATGCTAATGCCTGTTAGCTTGTGTTGAAATGAAATGATCGGTTCTTATTAGATTAACCCTGTAAAACAAAACTAGGCCAAACACATTCTTCTGTAACATGCAGACAGGAACTAAACATATTTCATGTGCACTCTTACACCGGTTCACACCATGAACTACAACTAAAAGAAGTCAAAGATTTCTCATCAAATTAATCCGAATGATCTCAAGACACACTATGCTAACAGTTGTCTTTTTCATTTTGCCTTTGGAATTGTAAGAGAAACATCTGATATAAGCTAATATCATGTAAAAAGATGATGGAGAAGAAACTATATTCAAACATGAACAAGATTCACGATCAAGGGCTTAAGGCAATCGTTTTGATGAATAATTACATTTTGGCTTCAGATGATTTGGAGTACAGCTGCAGTTAAGCTCTTTCTACGTTGTGCTGTCACAGATTCAACCGTCTGTGTCTGAAAATGAGACAGATATGTGGCAGGTTTTTTTAGAAAGCTTGACCGCAGGATAACATGCATTACTCAGCTAATGGATCTATGAGTAATAAGATGAAAAATTGCCATTCCATTCATTCTGTAGAGACGTTGTTGGGTGTCAGCAGGCATTGAGAACACGTTTTGGTCTTTTTCTTAGTCAGTATAAGGATTTTATTGTATGGGGTTTATCAGATGGCTATATGGCTATTTCGAATTGCAAAACCATTTTAATTGATTTGATTGGCAATAAATCAGATGAAGTGAATCTTTATTTGTAGTATTTGCAGAAAAAGCCCACACATGTAGATAATTAAAAAAAACAATGATAGTAGGATGAAGAACCTTTAACATCCAGAACCTTTGTGTTTTCACATTTCACATTTTTTTATAACAAAGTAAGAAGGTTCTGTTCGCTTCTTTGGGGAACCAAAAGGGATTCTTCTATTGGTTGGCGTCTATGCAAAAAAGATTCCTCTGTGGTATCCGGCTGTGCAATCATTTCTCAATCCTTTATTTTAAGAGTGAGAAGTAGGAAGACATCAAGTCTGCATTCAATTTTCTCATAACAGCCTGTCGACAGATTCCATCTGGAGGATTTCAGATGGCAGCGTGACGGTCTGTAGATCTTCCGCTTTAGAATTTTTTTGAATGAAGCATCAGACTTAAAGACTTGAGTTGTTTAACCAATGTTGGGTGAAATATCAAATCAAATCCCTTTCCTCTCACCCAACCATCTACACAATTGCAACGGTGGGTGAAAATATTGTGCGCTGCTCTGAGCAACATAGCGGTAAGTGATGGGACAAATACAACGCAAAAATAGAAAATATTGTCCAAACACATACCGTTGGGTTATAAATAAATCCAACCTTGGTTTGAAAAGACAATATTTTGCTTTGAAAAAACCCTGCATAGGGTAATTTATAACCCAGTGGTTGGTTTTGTCCATATTTTATCCAACAATGGGTTGAACCAATGCAGCATTTGGAGTGTTGTTTGCGAAAATTAAAGCTATAGAATGACTTCAGAAGACCTGTAGTGTTGTTACTGGGCACTTTTATGGCACCCTTGATCCTTAAACAGCTTCAGTTTATTGTAATTGCTTTAAAAAGCACAGACTTTAGAAATTCTCTCTATGTAAATAAGGACAGAATTCTTACTTTTGGGTGAACTTTTCCCTTTCCGTTGCCATCTGTCTGGGTCAAACCCATTGGCTTTGTCGAAAAGGACTCGTGCAGGGTGCAGTTCTGTGATGTAATGCGGTAAGAGAACTTTCTGAAGTGAAGAACGTCTCCATGGAAATTAGCAAGCCATTTAAAAAAGACACGTTCACACGTATGTGAGAGCGAGAAAAGGCTGGAGTTTATGTCTTTAAAAATTAAGCGTGTGTGTGTCTGTACCTGTGTGCTTGCATATGTGTTTGTGATAGTGTGTGTGTTTCTCTGAAAACTGTCTGTGACGGGAACGGTTTGGCTAACATACAGGAGGCAGATGGCCTATTTAAAATGGAAAGGACTTCACCGGCTGGCCAAAAAAACTGATGTTCACCCTCCATGATTAGCCTCTTGAAATCCATCAGATCCAGACCACCCAGTACGTCACATGTCTCTCACACACAAACACACACACATACGCTGAAAAAGACATTTCAACATGTCTTTTTTCAAAGTGACCATACAATAAGGAAGATCCACATTTCCTCAATATGTTCCCTGAAAATTAAACGGAAAATTGGCACTTATTGTTCAGTACTTGCACAACTCTATTTTTGTGTGAGTGTTTATTTTTACCCAAAAAGTTACAGATTGTAGCTTTAATAGTGTTGTATGACAAAGCGCGGTAGACTATCGCTCTCCCATGTGGATGCTTTCAGTTTTACAGTTTGACCGTCACATAACATCCGTTGTGTGGTGTATTATTATTGTAAGTTCACAATGACACTTCACAAAACGAGCTGTGGTTGTTTTGCACATCTGTTAGAAGAGCAAATCGAAGCAGACAGACTGGAAAATGCATCGAGGATATTTTAAAAATAAGAAATATCAGATGATTTATTGGCATTAAATAGGGGTGACTGCTGAATTTATGACAGCGGCACAAACATGGAGGTTTATATGTGTATAACAGACACAAAGGGAGAGAGAATAGGTGACAGGGGACTCAGATTCTGGAGGAGAGAATAACAGTGTGAGACATGAATAAAGAAGAGATAAACGGAGGGTTGAGTTTCAGCCTGCTGTGTTGTCATGAGTATGATGTAACCGCGACGTAGATAGATTTTCACATTGCTTGTGTCCATTAAGAGACGGTGTGTGTGTGTGCTGATACCCTAGTCTGAGGTCTCTGAGTTCATGTGTCTCTCTTGGTCACTAAAAGACATTCATTGTAATATATACAATATCAAATGTCTCAGTTGTTTCTTGTAGACGGCATTAAATAAGATCAGAGAGTTTCGCTTAAATTTTTTTCTTTTCTAGTTTTCAGATCGGATTGCCTTTTATTTTTATTTAAAATGTGCAAACACTTTTTTGTGTCTGACCTAATGACTCTTTTAAACTTTCTTAAGGGGATAGTTCACTCGAAAATGATTTTTCTTCTCATCATTCACTCACCCCTATGTTATTTTATACCTGTATAAATGACTTTGTTCTGATGAAGACAGAGAAAGATATTTGGAAGATTCTTAGTAATTTTCAGTTCCGGGACATCATTGACCTTGACTAAATGGTAGTCAAAGGTGCCGAGAACTGTTGTTTAACTAAATTCTTCAAAATATCTCATTATGTGTTCAACAGAACAAAAAAATACAATGTTTTTCCTACTATGGTAGTGGATGAAAATTGCTAACATTCTTCCAAATATTTTTCTCTGTGTTCATTGGAACAAAGAAATGTATACAGGTTTGAAACTTTATTTGGCCAATGCCCGTCCAAGAGCCATATGACTGAGAGGTAAAGCAACCAATCATGTTTCGTTTTGTGCCGTGTCATGTTTAGAGACATGTTTAGTGGAAATGTCTCTGCAGTAACAGATCAGTGTAAATTCACAAACGTGTCAAAAGTTAACTGCGACAAAATGATTATAAATGTATTTATTTTATTTATACATTTTTATTTACTTCGAACGTGCTGAAGTGTTTCCAGAGAAGCATGCCTTATGCATCAGACGTTTAGCCAACGGTCGTGAGACCAATTCTGGCCTGATGCTGTGATGTGTCAATAGCGACGCCATATTGGGCAGGGCAAGACTGCACTATAAACACATGCAAGTGAATGTTGTGCTGTGTTTTTTGGATCAAAAAGCACATTTATGCTTTACATTTTACAACCAATTGCTTAACAAGAATGAGTTCTAACGCTTCCATATGACAAAAAATATTTTCTGCCGATAATAGAGAGAGAAGGTTTTTGTAACCTCCTCCATGTTCTCCACATTCCATGCAAATTTTTGTCTGCAGCAATCTTGAACTTGTTTCTTTTACTGAGCTTGTCCCAGTGAAGTCTGGGATTGCCGTCTGTGTGGTGTAAACATCCCATCTGCCTTACATTTTGTCCAAAAGATAGCTTTGCATTGTGAGTAATGCCTTAAAATGCATCGTCTTTATGCAGAACACTTGAGTTTTGAAACAAAGCCTGTCTTCAATGTCATTTTTATCTCTATTCTCAACACTCTCGATGTCCTCTTTGCATACACTCTCTCAGCCTTGCCTTCTCGCTCATTATAGTGTGTTTAGATGAATAATAGATGTAAGAGATGAAAGTTGGTGAATGTCATGTACAGCATCCAGACGGCAGGGTGGTTAAGCCTTAACGCACAAAAACGAACCTAGATAACATAAGAATACAATTTCATTTGAACACTTTGCTGTGGATTCATACGGCAGCAAAATCATTTCTTAGGTAACACAGCATTGTATATTTAGCTGCCACCTCCATGTGTTGTGTGAGCATGTGTACGGCTATGTTTGGAAAGAAGCACTTGCATACTAACAGAAACCTTCACAGTATACACTGCATACTTCCTACTTCTAAGACAAGTCAGGCAAGCATTTTGAACAAGAGTATGTTGACATATGTTGTCATATTACGTCCATGCCTATCATATGGAGTGGCTCAGAGATGACGTATTTTTGTTGGCTAACCCGGATGTAAGCGCTACGCTGGTTCCCTGGGTCGAAAGCTAATAATTTTTTCCAGTTTTTGGAAGATCGCAAAAAATATTATCTGTGATTAACTCATTTTCATGATGTTAACATGTTTTGTCTATCAAGATAATGTTTACAGAACAATATTTGTCATTTTTAAAGCCTATATACAATCGCCAAGAGTAAAAAGCTAACACAAGGCTATAAACTGACTACACTATGGTCGCTCGATATCGACAGCTTTATTTAAACTTTATTAAATACTTGTTCCCTGGTAAGTAGTTACTCCATGAATGAATCCTCAACAATGATTTTAGAGATTTGTGCCCATGTTGCATTATTTGTGAGATTTATATGCCCGATGACGTCGAACATCCCGTCAAAGGAAGTAGTCGCTTTTAGCAACTTGTTAGCAACCGCCGTTTTAAAGACACAACAAGGGTTTAAAAAAATCACAAGAGGGTTATTGAGCAGTTCATCGGACGCATGCGCGCCTGACCCCCAGTTAAATTCTGGTTTGTGTTTGGCTAGTGTCTAATAATATAACTATTTATAGTTAATTGAATTCATGGTAATATAAATTTGTATGATTATTTACTGTACAACAATTGTGTTAAATGAACGATTTGGCGAATTTCGTTGTTTGTTCATTTTATTAAATAAACAATGTGTTGAATGGGTCCTGTAGTTTGGTTTTGTTTAAAGAAACCGTATGGTACATTGACATCTAGGAGTCGAGCTTGGTAATGGAACCTAAATTCTAAATATTGGAGAGACGAGTTTAGATAAGTAACGGTTCAGTTTGGTTTCTTTTGATTGTTATCAGAAATATTTTCAGGCATTCTATTGTTTGTGAACGTGCACTGGAAGTTCAGTTTGGGCCACAAAAGTGTGCATACGGAGAAACATTTAGATGAAAACCTTTATCATTAAATCATTAAGATGAAACCTTCAATAACTGGTGTGTTATGTCACGTTATTTTTTGAGGTTTTTTTAGCCACAGACCTTACTTACCAAAAACCCAAAGACTTTGAGACCATGGAACTCCCCTCCGGGGTGAAGTCCAGTTCTCATTTAGGTATCATCTCAGTCTCATGATCTCCTAAAATTGTTCTGAACAAATAACAAATAACAAATGAGACTGTAATTGTTCAAATGCGTGAAGAGTTTTGATTACAGACCTGACAAATCTGAGTTCAGCTTGACACATTGTTGACATCTCTTCTGAATCTGAGACATTGTGTGAGATTTCTGACTCTTTTTCTCAGGAGGGCTAAGCAGATGTTTGCTCTCCATTTAGTCTCTATGATGTCTGCGAGGAATAAATAAAATAATAAAGAGATCTCATCCGTGTTTTATTCCTTTTTTGTTCTAGCAGGTTATCGGCATATTTCATGAATACAGAAAATGTACATACTGTTAGCATATGTAGTGTACCATTCTGAACATGGTATGAGGATGAGCACTGAAGCGTGATGTCTCCAGTCACTTAGGAGCTGCCGCAGATCTCCTCATAACGCCACAAACGCACGCAATCAAACTTAATTATTCATCTATGCTTTCACAGCTCTAAGCTTCGGTTTAAGATGACTAGTGTGTCATGAAATAGTGCGCCAGAGCTTTCCCTCGTGCATGTGTGTTTAAGGCTAGTTTAAATAGCGTGTGTGGGTGAACGTGTGTGTGTGTGTGTGTGTGTATGCAGCAGATACACAGTGGGATTTATGCGTCTTTCTAGTCTGGGTTTGTGAGGAGCGATCGAACATCATCTCAAGTATCAGGACACTCGATACAGCCGTGAATCAGACCGTGTGTATGTTTGTTTGCATGTGTGAGATCAGATGTTTTATCGAGGGACGTATGATGTTCTTATAATGTGTCTCTGATGGCAGACGAAAGAGTAGTGAGGTCATATTTGATGTTCACTCAAGGACAGCAGTCTCTCTCTCTTTCTCTCTATCAGGCACAATCTGAGATCATCCTGCCAGTTGTGGTCCATGTGGACCCATTTATTAGCCACACACACACACACACACACACTTTGTTTGTTCTCATTTCACACTAACGGTACTGTTTAGCGTGTAGACAAAATGTTTATATGCTCTCCTGCTTGTAAGTTGCTTTGAATAAAAGCGTCTGCCAAATGGATGAATGTAAATCCTTGTGGGTGCCCACAATGTATATAAATCTGTACACACTCACAAATACACTGCAGCAGTATCTATGCTGTGCTCAAAGCTTGACTGCTGTCCACAACATCTCTTGGGAAATTTTTTACTTGTTCGGAGGTTTTAATCACATAATTTCTGAGTGATTTTGAATCTATGTCTGTGTATTTTGGTTTGAAAAAGAACGATTCCTTTGGCAGGGCTAAGCAGATTGCTCTCCATTAGTCTCATTTAGTCTCAGTCTCAGTCTTGGAGGTTTGGCAGGTATTAATAAAGTAGATATACCGATATATCACGCCTGTGTCTGTGGCAGACATGAAGTCCATCCTAAATTGCATACTTTTGCTCTGCTCTGTGTCATTTTGTAGTAAAAATAGTGCGAGTAGTGTTTGCATGAAAAATTCCAACAGGTAGCACTTCAAGTACACGGATGATGCACTCGATCAACCAAAGACATGAAGTGTGGAACACTTCATGCGTTTGACGTCATTTAGCCAGTTAAGTGTTCTGTATGATCAAACCCTAGTAGACATAGTGCATAGTGAAGTGTAATTGCGTTGGGTATAGTACGTCATTTGGGACGGAACTCTAGTCTGTTGATCAGTTGAAATCACATACTGTGACAGTACATACTGATTTTGAATGAGGACCTACCTATCGGCCGTTAAAACAGGTACTGTAAAATACTGCACCCGCCATGTTTTATTGTCATGTGACCCGGCTGCTCTTTGACCTATGACATATTAACATCAACCTGTTTGTAGGTCTTGATAAAAACAGAATTTAGTCACAAGAAGTTAATCTTATTGGCACTCACATTAAAAAAGGACATCCGACTTACACCGTGTCTACACAACTTATTCTAATGGGACTGTCGCGTCACGCCACGCCGCATCCGGTGTGGACAAAATTAGAAATAATAATGTGTTCTATTGCGTTCTCTTTTGTCGCGCCACGTCTGCGATTTTTATTTGATATACTTTTGAAATGTGACCGTTGCTCAGCTTCAGTGTCATCATGGGATAAGGAAGTGTCCATCCGATCCACACTCGGCGGAGCAGTAGACCATCTGGGCATTTCTCGCCTACTGTTTTTTGCTTTTTTTTACTATTTATACTATTTATGACTCATGAGCAGTTTTTCAACTACTATTTAACATGGAAGTAAACTAATTCAGATGCAGTGTGTCCGGACAGAGAGCGTGTGAACAGAGGACATGTGGTTGAAGGGATGTATAGTCTGATTTAATAGTAAGATGCGTCGATACAAAATTTCTCCATCGATACGATTGCCGATTTGTCGGAGTGACATGTGCCAATACCTAATGTAAAGATTAAATTAATATTTCTTAACTTTCTGAATGTTATTTATTTAAATAATGACAGTGTTGGGTGTAACTAGTTATTTAATAACAGTTACTGATCTAATTGAACTAAATACTGTGTAATATGTTCAATAGTGGAAAAAATCTAACTTTAAAATGTATGTTTTAATGTATCCTTTTCACATTTGTATACTTTGGTCTGTTAATAAGATTAATTGATGTAGTTATTTATTGTTTATTTGAATGAATTAAATATGCTGTTTAATGTCTATCCTTGAATCAATTCAAATAAAGGCTGATGTAGGACCTAGAAAGTAATTAGTAATAAGTAATTTGTAGAGTACACTATTGAATATGTAATTAGTAACATGTAATTAATTACTTTTTCCGAGTAACTTACCCAACACTGATGACTATTAATATTGAACATCAAACTGGTAATACATTTTGTATTTTCCTGTCCACTTTTGATTGACAGGATATATCGGCTGTTTTTAAAGGGGTCATATGACACGGTAAAAACTAATATCATAGTTTGTTTTATATGTAATGCAATGTAGTGATTGGTCGAATACTGCAAGCGTGTGACACCTCTGACCCTATTTGAAACATCAGGTTCCAAAGCAATTGTGCTGACAGATACGCCCACCTTTCTTACCACAAGCTGACGTAGATTTGTGGGGGTGTGGTTACAAGAGTACTTTCAGGAAGGTCTGGGTGAGTATTCGCTTTTAGATAGAATGACTCTTCAGTGCGACACTTTAATTTTGGAAATTCTACGTGTCTAATACATGCATGGGCAACTTATCACACACCAAAGACACAGAAAAACATGTATTCGCGCCATATGACCTCTTTAAACTATCATCTGATATGTGCTTTTATCGACTGACACTGATTATTGGCTAATATATTAGTGTATCTCTTGTGGTATGTTAGCTGGACATTTACATAGTAAATTATTTTCAGCATCCATGTTATCATCAGAACAGTTATTCAAGATTCCATCATGATTTTTTTATTGAAGCCCAAACTTGAAAAACCAGGACTCAAGAAAATCCTCAGTGTCGTACAGACGACATTGTTGTGCCTTTTATTGTTCTAATATGCCATATCATCTTTAAAGGAATGTTGAGTTACTATAAAATAGTTTAGATGATATACTCGCATGTCTGCATATACACAACTGTTATAATTCACAAACTCTTTTTTGCACTATTCAGTAGCAAAAACACTGTGTTCTCATCGGTTCTCCCTCTCACGGCTCCCAAACGTCGAACTGCCCTTCTCTCATTTATTTCACTCGTTTCTAATCCACCCATCCTTTCTTCTCACTGACTGTCCCACTCGCATACATCAACCTTCAGAGCACACGTTCACTGCAGAGGTGCATCTTTGCCACGCAGGCAAGACACAGTGAGATAAAACCTCCGGTTACTCTTTGGGTCTTGACAAAATACACACACTGAGCTCAGATGATGCGTGCAATTTTTTATGTGTTTAAATATACTTGCCTTTCCAGCATAATGTGCAGAGATGCCTCGCCTGCAAGAAATCCATTTGTAGGTTTATTTGTGTATGTCTAATAGGGCCACACTTCACAGGTAAAGACAAACAATATATGCGACTGTAGGCTTCTAAGAATACAAGAGCAGAGTTTCCTCTCTCATGCCAAATCAGGGCAAACTATGGCGTGCCAGGGCACATTGAGCTCCGTCTCGACTCCTCAAGCTTCCTCGGGACAAACGGCCGAGTGTCTTTGGCCCGACGATTACCCTTGAGTCAAAGAAGGCCAGCTGGTGAATGAGTCTGGCTCAATGTCACAGGAGTTCAGAGTCACAGGAGCTTTGGGTGTAAGAGTCACAGATGGATTTACACACACGCATGTTTTCGTTTCGTGTGGCCATATTTAAGGAGTTGTTAAAATAAGTCCTCATTAATTGAAATTACTATGGAAAGTCAAAGAGGGCTTTTTTTAAGTGAACTGCTCCTTTGATAGATTACAGTCTTCAAACTGAGAGCGAAAACAAGACCACCTCACATCCCCCATCCTTGCCGTAAGACCTCCACAGCAGTTTTTATTTACCTGTTTTTCTATTGCATGTTTTTGCAGATCAGGTCATTGTAATTGAAACAAAACGCAAACAATTGCATTGCAATTCTTAAAGAGGTTGCAAGTCAACTTGTTCAGTTTTTATTTCCCAGAGTATTTTTTTTCCCTACATTTGCCATCTGGCAATTTGTAAATGGGAAATTGACAGATAAACCAGCACATTTTTGTGGTCACAGCATAAGACACATGGTATGTGGAATGTATGTAGGGATGCACCAATACTAAGTTCATGTACTCGTACTCAAAAACATGCACTGATACCAAAGGCCAATGCCTCATGTGACAGAACTGACAGAACTGACTGAAATGTGTTGTGAAAGTTTGTGAAAAGGACATCAAATTATTTATTTTTTCATAATGTGTTTACGGTGGAGTTGTTTGTAATTATGAAGCTATTCCATTTTTATCAGTCTCACTGTGTCATAGGCATAAGCCATTACTTCTTTAAATCAGTAACATGAAAAGGTAAATTGGGTTAACTGAAATATGACTGAAAGTCCAAACTAATTGCTAGTCAGTGAGACTAGTTGTCTATGCAACTGGACCCTGATCTCATGTGATCTAACTTTAGCTAGATGTTTAAATATTCATAAAGAAAGATTTCTACGTTTTGACAGATATTTGTAGCATTTTACAATGGTGTCAGAAGACCCATCATTTGGGACTGGTTTCACAGACAATGCTTAGCTTAAACCAGGACTATGCCTTAGTTAAATTAGGAAATTTAAATCGGTTTTATTAAAATGCATTGGATTAAAATATAACTGGTGTGCATCTTGAGACAACACAATGGTAATGACATATTTTAAGGTATGTCAGTGCAATTTCTTTTCAGTTAAGACAGCTTCAACCCTAATTTGAGTCTGGGACTAGCCTTAAGCCTTGTCTGTGAAACCGGGCAATGATGTTCTAAATAATCTATGCATGTTTTCCTGCAATGTTTTTTAAGTGTTGTCATCATGTTTATGTATAAATGCACCAGTTTAGCGATACATAATAATTGAAAAGCAATGCTTCTCAGTACTTATCAATATCTACATACAGGAGGTGGCAAGAATATTGATGCAAACAAAAAAATGCAAACGGAAATTCACAACTGACAACATAAATTATGGACTTTATAGCATTAGTTAAGTGAAATGTTTGTGCAGTGGTTCACAGTTTTGGGGAACATTACGGTTGAAAGTAAAAAACATGTTGTATTGTGTACAATAGCATCACTTTGACAAAAGTGCCCTTTATCGTCATACCTCGGCTGACAGCCCTCTCTCTCCCACACACTCACACAAGCACATACAGAGAGAGAGCGTGAAGTGTGAAGCTGAATTTTGGATGAAGTGTGAGTCAGTTAAGACACATTTGGGTTTACCGGTCAGCACTACTAACTACCTACAAAAGCCAATGTTACCTAACTAGACTTTAAAAACATGCTCAATATTCACATAGCATTCACTGTATTCTAATTTGAAATGATGTATAGTTTAATCCGAATTGATGTTAAGTGGAGTGTAAACTGAATTGTTGTAAAGTGGAGTGTAAACTGTATTGTTGTAAAGTTGAGTGTAAACTAAACTTGTGTATAGTGTAAACTGAATTGTTGTAAAGTGGAGTGTAAACTGAATTGTTGTAAAGTGGAGTGTAAACTAAACTTGTGTATAGTGTAAACTGAATTGTTGTAAAGTGGAGTGTAAACTAAACTTGTGTATAGTATAAACTGAATTGATGGAAAGTAGAGTGTAAACTGAATTGGTGTAGAGAGTAAACTGAACTGTTGTATAGTGTAAACTGAATTGTTGTAAACTGAAGTGTAAACTGAATTGTTGTAAAGTGGAGTGTAAACTAAACTTGTGTATAGTGTAAACTGAATTGTTGTAAAGTGGAGTGTAAACTGAACTTGTGTATAGTGTAAACTGAATTGATGGAAAGTAGAGTGTAAACTGAATTGGTGTAGAGAGTAAACTGAACTGTTGTATAGTGTAAACTGAATTGTTGTAAAGTGAAGTGTAAACTGAATTGTTGTAAAGTGGAGTGTAAACTAAACTTATGTATAGCGTAAACAAAATTGGTGTTAAGTGGAGTTTAAACTTGATGTAAACTGTACTCTAAGCTGAATTGATGTATATAGTAATCCGAATTGGTGTAAAGTGGAGTATAAACGGAACTGATGTGAAGTGTGAACTGAATTGTTGTAAAATGGAGTATTAACTGATTAGATGAAAACTGTAGTTTTAAACTGGGTTGAAGTAGTGTTAAGTAACTGATTTGATGTAAACTGTCGTGTAAACAGAATTGTCTAAAAGTGATGTGTATGTTGAAATTTTGTTGAGTATAAAGTGAAATAGTGTAAAACTGAGTGTTAACAGAATTGGTTTGCTTGGAGCAAAGGTGAAACAACAAATGAAGTGAGGGGAAGATGTCATGATTTGGCAGGGAACACTGTGCTCTGAGAGGCAAGGTGAGAAAGGACAGGAGTCAGAATGCAAGCTGCTACTGCCACACCAGGTGGCCCGTCTGGACTTTACATACTGTGATAAAGACTTGAACTCTATCTTAGGAAAGAGAATAAATCTGAGGTAGATTTGTTTGAAGGTCAAATTACAGTTTTGACCAAAACATTCTTTTAGTGTGACATGAATGTGAACTTAAAGGCAGCTTGGTTAAAATAGGCGTTATTTTACTATTCTAAATGATTGGATTGACAGTAAAGGCCTTCTGGATGACATTAGGTGGAAAGCACACACTTAAGGTCAAATCTAGGATGCAGAATAATATAGAGACCTGGGGTTGGCTGTTTGTGAATCGGGACAGAAAAATCTAGTGTGTATTTTTTGATTAGATAATTTGAAGTTGTGTATAAGCAGCGTCTTTATGATAGACTGTGGTGTCTGCACAAGCTTGCACTTCAAGCTCTGTGGGCACCTTGGGATTTGACATAACTGAATACTGTAAAGCTCAGCAATTACCTCTCTCTCTCTCTCTCTCTCTCTCACACTTATACACACACATATTCCCAATCCATAATTAAGAGATCAGTGGCTCATGGGGCGAGTTGCTGAGAATGATGCTGTATTGCTGAGTCACACACTGCCACTTAGTGGCCCGGTACAGAACTTCACCATCAGCTCGCATCTTCCCACAATCACTAGCGGCCCACCAGTGATTCAGACTCATGTTTGGCATTATTTTTTTTTCTCAAAAATGTTTATGGGTGAACCTGATGTTTATGTGAAAACACTGTTGTCTATAGTTTCATTACACAGATGTCAGATCAGTGACTGTGTCTGTTTAAAAAATGGCTCAGTGTTACGGAAACACGCTTACAAATCGTGAGAAAACCAGCCTTTGAATAACGTGGTTTGTTTGCTTCAGACTTTTTATCTTCACGTTCCTCTTATGGGTGATGCGAGTTGCCTAGCAACCATGCCTTCGGATCCTGATTGTTGCCATGACGATGTGGCAGGGTGTCATGTAGAGAACGGAGAGGAGGGAGAAGGAAAGATAGAAACGAGGGAGAAATGAATGTATTAGTAAATTCCTGTGATGATATTTATCTATTTGCAAGGAAGCCGAGGAAAAGGGATGGGGTGATGGTCGTGAAAATTCATTAGGCTAAACTCGTAGAGAGGCGTGAGATGACCTAATCATGGAGAACGGAACACGTCTGTACGGGGGCGTATTCATACGTAGATACACGCAAATATAAAAATATCCCTTTGGCATCAGATGTATAGTGTGATGAACATGAATCTGCCATCAGAACATCTGAACATGTACGGAATGGTCCTGAATGACATTTTGATGGTTTCTCTGGTCAAATGAAGATTAATAATCCAGTCTTCGCTTTCTCGTATTATCCTGGAAATTAGTAGTTATCTCACATGTGTTTAGAGTTTTTAAAAGAATCACAACAGTAAGTGATGCACCGATGTATCGGCCACCGATATTAATCCCCCGATATTGGATTAATTTAACACTTTCAACATATCGCAATAGCATGAAATAGGCCGAAACCAATGGTTTATTAATTAACTGCATGGAGGCAATGAGTTGCATTCATGTTCAGTAAAATTAATTTAATGCAGAAACAGTAACAGTCTCCTGAACGCTTATGTCATGTCCATTTTTTTACGTATGACCCTAGAAACAGTTCTAGTTCTCACCGTGGTTGTCCAGATTGTAGTACTGTTATGCATAAATACTGCTCTAAATGACATTTAATCATCAACATACACTTCTGAAAGCAAATAAAGAGCACTGTAAAGCATTTTTAGGTGCAGATTTAGCAAAATAAGTTTAGTGTCTTGAGTGAATAAATGTTTGTTGTTGGTCGTGCATACAAATGCATTCATTTTAGGTTTAGTGATTCCTGTGATTGGGTTATTCTCTATATTTGATGTTAACCTGAACAATTTTCACTCTGTATAAGTGTCATTTCCACTGTCATCCCGTCCGGCCCTCTATCGTCTTATTATGGGCTGTTCAGAGCATAGTGGTGCTACATGGATCTGCTGTCTTTGGTTTGGCTGCGGGCACAGTTCTGGGCGACAGGACTAGCTCAACATTTGTTTTCTTATTTTGTTGCCCTTGAATTGTTAATGCTTCCTTCTGTGAGCGTTTAACACTGTTTAAAGGCCCAATGGTAATTTTTTAGAGGATCTATTGAAAGAAACGCAATATAATATAAACATAGCTATGTCTTCAGAGGTGCATAAAGACTAAAGAGTTTTTATGACCTTAGAATGAGATATTTCTATCTACATGCATCGCCCGTCCCCTAACATGGAATTCACCATGTTGTTTCTACAGTAGCCCTGAATGGATAAACTGCTCAACAGAACGCTGTCTCCATGTCAGATTTTAACTACACAGTTAACCTGGCCAAAATAATTCATGGTAACGATAACAATATCATTCCGATATCTGAATACTTTTAAAGACATAAATAGCCAAAATCATTCTATCAGTAAAATTCATCTTTAATTTAGTATGTTTTGGGCTTTATTTGGTGAATGAGTATCTTTCAAAATTAGGGCTGTGCAATGTTGAGGAAAAGTGCGATAGCTTATATATTGTATATATATATAAATAATGCGATATTCGATATTAAAAAAAAATTCTCTTTCTAAAATCAATTTAATTTAAATTGTTCTAAATGTATTGAAATATATATAAATAACCAATAGGACTGCACAATGTTAAGGAAAAATTATAAAAATAAAAATAATTAGATTATTGCCAAATAATGCGTTATGCACATTTGCTATATTTCGATCATTACAATATATATTGCGAAGCCCCACTCAAAATACAATTGGAGGTAGGCAGAGAGAGGGATTGGGGTCTCATTGTGACTCTTAAGGCAAATTTTATAATAGGTGCTAAATAGTTATGATATATTATGAAATAAACAGAATATGGATAATTGTGGGTTTTACAGTTATTGTCAATACCAGTATGTGACACCCCTACATGTGTACACTGTTCTTTCCTATAAAAAAGCAAAAATGATAAAAACATGCATTTAACTTTAAAGGTGTTTTTCTATACTGTAGAAATAAACATTGTCAACATATTGTCAACAAGTTAACAGTTTTTGTGTGCCTTAAATTCATGAAACCTCCCGGCCAGCAAATTACAACAGGTTTATTTTTATGTAAATTATATCTCAAATGATAAAGATCAGAATTTTTACCTGGTGGGTGATAAAAAATACAAAAACTTCTAATACAAAGTATTTTAGCCGAGATTTAAGAATTCAAGCAAACACCCCTCAACCAACTACAGCTGGGTTCAACGTTTATTACTATTCAAAAGTGTCAAATATATTAAATATTGACTGTTTGAACAAATGCCCAACATCAAAACGAATTTTTTTTCTACTTTGGTTTGTGACCACCTGTCTATACATTTTGGCATGGATGATAATTGACCTTATAAGATTTAAAGGCTTTTGCAATGGGAGAAGTCAAGAATGATTTGTTTTCAGCTTTATTAGAAAACCACCGGTTTACAACTACATAAATCCTGAGGTCAATGCATTGATTTAAAGAATCAAACAGATCAAGAACCATAAAACCGTCTCAAGAACCAGTTGTGTGTTCCGTCTTCCAGAAGCGTATATTACAACCTCTCTCTTATCCCTCCTCTCATCTCCCCCTCCCTCTCTGCTTTTTCTGTTCTGTTTTTTTCTGAAACCTGTTCTGTGACTCAGAGGTGGAACAGTCTGCCAGGTTTCATTGTGTTTCGGCTGGACCAACCTCAAGTCTCTCTCCGTCTCGAAACCCCCATACCCTCCCTTCCCCACTTACCCGCTCTCCGTCTCTTACCCTCTTTTCCCCTCGCTGCGGGCATTTTGGTTGTTGTTTGTGGCTCATGAGGGCTCGTGCAAAGCTTCCTCTACTCTGCTCCTGTGTGGTACGTACATTTTTTCCTTTAAAAGCGCTTCCCCCTCTCATGATGCTGCTGTTTGCATTGTTTATGTCTTGGCTGTGCTGCGTGAATCTACAGTGTGTGCGACTGTCTGACCAACCGACACTGGATTTATCATGTGATGCATGTGTCTGGTACACATACACGTGTCTGACCGTGTGCGTGTTGATGTCTGGAAAAACTGATAAATGAAAAAATTACGCTTGGAGATTGAACAGTTCTGCGTAGCGAGTCTTGGAGCAGAGAGCATAAACTGCATTTATGAATGGGACAGTGGTGCTTATTTCTTCATGCGACGTGTCTGCTTTGATTTAATTTCGCTTCTTAAATCTGTGTTTGAGTTTTCTAGATAATATAAAAGTCTACGTCTGCTGTATTGTGTCATCATTTATGACCAGAAGTAGATTGTGTATGTAGGTGTGTGTGTGTGTGTGTGTGCATCTGCGCAAAAGAATACGCTTGTAAATATAAGCATACGCAATAGATTGTCGTTATGGCAAAGTAAGTTTGCCGATCATACAGAAAAATGTGACTCAGTAGGCAGATTTGATATCCATCAAGCTCGAAAGCTTCCACCCTACCCGCCAAATCAAATATCTTCACTAATGTGGGCATATAATATTCATTGGCTTCGTACGCTACAATCCTGTAGAAGGAGTGAGCGAGAGAGAGTAAGAGAGAGAAAGAGATGCAGGAAGGTCGGCACAGGCCAGGAAGGTTAAAGGTCAAGTGACTGACTGTAGATTCTACCAAAGTAAACTTGTCGCTTTATTGAAGTAAAAATATCAATATATTTACTAGGGATGTAACAATATTATCAATATCGTGTTACCGCAATAGCAATATAAGTCTCAATATTACCGTGGTCACATGACTGAATGAAACGATAGGTCTTCCGGGCCTAACATAGAGAATGTTTGAAAAACAATAGATGGTACCTTTGGCAAGGTGAATCTGATGCAATTATTTTCTTTGATAAAAGGGATTTTTAGGTAATTTGACCCATTTTATACTGTATCTCGTACCTCTTAGCAACAGTTCCGAATAGAAGACAAAGCAAAGAGGTTATGGCACGTTTTCAAGTCATCATTTGTCATTTTAAATATCGCAGAGTAAACCGTACCGTGGATTTTATACCCACCCACTGAGATTTTGATATTGTTACATCCCTGATATTGATATAACAAATAATTTTAGGGGTCAAAATCAAACTATTCTTTTCACATAAATCTGTCTTGCTTAGCAAAGTGAACCCTTTGTAGGCACACAAAATAGCACAGCGCATGGGAACCGCATGAGAAATTCCATTCGTTTTGATTTTGGCATGCTTCTGAGTTACAGAATGACATGATAATCGTTCAAATGCATTTTGTACATTTGTAATGTGGCCTGTTTGGGGACAGTATTTGAGTCTGAAGTCATAGACGAAAAGAAAGACGTGACAGTTGATGGTGACAGTGGACACGTTTGACTGAATGCTTGCTGGTCCTGTGTGACCTCCAGATGATGAGGATCTGTGTGTGAGAGTTTCATCAGAAACGCTGTGATTACCAGTTTACCAAGTTGTGTTGTGTTGTGTTGTGTTGTGTTGTCGCGCCACCAGAATAAACCAGCCTTCACTCCATACACCGTACCGGTGTAATCTGGTTAGCAGACAGCTCCTCTTGTCAGCTGTCAATTTCATCTCCATTTGGAAACACAGTTTGTGTTCACCTGTGTGTATTCACGTGTCTATGTCAAGGTTCATTTATTTCTATAGCACAATTAAACACAACAGCAGTTGACCAATGTGCTCTACAACAAAAACACAGCCAATTTAAAAAGAAAGAAAAACAAATATAAATCTATCCATAAAAACAAAAAAAGTTATAATATACAGCATATTCATATATATTTACATGTGTATAAATATACATATAATACCTGCAGCTATAGCATGTTAAAAACAAAAAACAGTCAATGACCAAATGCCAGTTCAAAAATGTTTTAGTTAACTTTGATTTAAAAGCAGACATGGATAAAAGAAATCTTATAGCAGTGGGTAATGCATTCCACATGTGTCCTGTAAAATACTGTAAAATCATTTCTGCTAAGTCGTTCCACACCAAAGTTAAACTCTTTGGTTGATAAACTCGAGCCGAAGCCCTTTAAAAACAAATGCAAATGTAAATGCACATCCTGTACAACAGTAATCAATATGAAGGAAATAATAATTCAACTGTAATTTGTTAATAAGGAGGTGAATTCACTTGAAATGGTTTATGTATGCGTGTGACACATCGTGACTCCAAATTATGGCATTCTGTTTAATTTCAGCTTTTAGAATAAGTTCTTCTGTTTAAACCATGGGTACTTGATGTGATTGAATATTAATCATAAAAGGTGCTGAATAATAGTGATGTAATATTGCAAACTAGCAAAAACTGATAAGACATAAAGGCATTTATAATCCATATGAACAAAGTAAAGCACAACTTCGCTCGTTTTGCAACCATTATTCATAGTCCAAGTGTAACTGTCAATTTGATTTATTTAAGAATTTCTTCTTTTTTAAGACCATAATTTCACACTTTTTAGAAGTTATCTGACAAAACAAATCAAGCTGTTAAACAGCCATATAACACATCCCTGCCTAATGGAGCAACTTTACAGACTTCATCAATACCACACGGGTCTATTTAAATACAGAAGAAATAGTTGTTAAACAAGATCCAATTTTCAAGAGAGAAATTTCCAGATCTCAAATAAACATCTAAATAACATTGAATTGACATCTATTTAACCAGAGAAAAGCCTCCATTACTACCGTCTCTCAAACAGAGTGAAATATGTTATGTCATGTTATACTTGTGTGAAATCCATCAGTCTATGATTCTCGGAAGTCTTTTAAATGTGAAGCATCTTTACTCAAATATCATACCGTTTTGTTGTTTCTTTTCATCCTAGTGCATCTAGATAATAGAAACTGCTTATTTATGATCAAATAGTGTGTCATTAATAAATATTTCAGCAGTTTGATTTAAAATGGAATGCAGCTCTCTGTACTGTACGTACTGTTCTCTTAAATGCATTCTTTTCTTTTTTTTATCAGGTAGCTCGTCTTTAGATTCGGATGTGTGATTATTCAGTACTGAATATGTTTTGGATTATTATTCGCGTATATTTGTATGTTTTGTGAGATGTCTTATCATGACAGATATACACACACTTGCATCTACATGCAGCAGCCAGCCAACTCACTAACCGCTAGGGAATCCCCGCCCCTGCAGATGTTACTATGGCAACGCGCATCGGGCTAGGGAAGGAGTCCCCCTTTCTCTGCTTTTTCAGCTGGATGGGAAATACATTAACTACCAGGTGCAGAGGACTCTGCTCTGCTGCAAAGCATTGTGGGATAGGAGACGAAGCAATACACTTAATGGAGATGTTAAACAACGCACTGAACATCAGAGTACTGATGTAAAGCAGGCGTATAGTGTTTAGAGGGTTGGGTTCTTTTTTGTTTTTCCGATTAATTGTGTCTGTGTCAGTTATTCAATCAATTCCAAAAACAAAAACATGTCTTTTATTCTAAGCTTGTGTTCCAAAAAATGTTCACCCATCCTTATGTGCAGTACACCTCCTGTCCCGCAGAGGTCATCAAGTCTGTCAATTCACCTTGTCCCAGTGAATTTAGTTTAATTACAGACTATTTTTATGACCACTTGTACCTGATATCAACATTCGTCTCTTGTTTTTCAAAAGTCATGACAGTATGAGTGACACAAAAAAGTGATATCATTTAAGGGTTAGTTAACACCTAAAATGTGATTTCATAATTCAGATTTAAGTGCAGTGATAATACTGCGTGTCATGATCTGTAAACTGTATTGCATGTGTGAACAGCGTGTGTGAGAGTTTTTTTCATCTTTCATACTAAAGCTGCAGGCTGTGCACAGCTTCCGACTTTATCAATATCCATGGAAACTGAGAAATCCATTGGAATGATACACACGATCAACACACACACAAATAATTTACTGTATTCATATACTCACTTTATAAAACATCAGAATCAATTATTTACAGAGGTCATTAAAACATTAAATGAATTAAAAACCTATACTCTTTGTAAAAACTTGAAAAAAGAGAAGGTCTTGAATTATCTGTTGGGAGATCATAAAACATGCATTTTTCTATTTGAGGCTTAAATACTTTTCGAAACCTGTTAGCCGATGTATTAATCTGTTTGTAACCTGTAATTAGGTGAATGTTAAGTATTTGTTTTGTCCTGTATGGCCAGCGCGCATGCAGTCTTTGTGCGCTTACGTCACCCATGCGTGGCTAGTTTCGCACCGCAGTCGCTCCTGAGATGAATGCACAATACAGCTGACACGTGCCTCTCTAGCGCCGCTAGAATACAACACACCTGTAACGTCTTCATCAACAAGTGCTCGTTTATGAGACGCTCGTAATTTGTCAGATCATCAAATGATGAGGTGTTAACAACTTGTTGGAGCGCAGGCCTGGTTTCGCTTCCAGACTTTCTCGTGTCTTAATGGTGTGGTTTTGTGCATGCTCACTGTTTCCTCTGTTTTCGTGTTTTGGTAACAACGAGCTTTGGGGATTTAGTGACTCGCACCTAATCATTCTGCATTTCAGCACCATGGACAGCTCGCGGCTCCTTTACGCCACTAGAGGGCGCCACATACACGTGTAATTTTATAGACTTCTCTTGCATTTGATGTTTTCATGTTCATGTCCATTTACTTGAATTAATCTTTACTATGAGAATTGTATCTATTTTTATAGAGTGTCTGGGTGAGTGTGTGTACTGGTGGATGGGAGTTAAATACTTTTTTTGTACCAAACTACATTGGTACATGCTGGAAACCATAATGCACTTCACATATCTGTGCAGGGAAGCGACAAAATATTCAAATATACACAGACAGGAATGTATAGTACATTATAGGCTATATGGCAGTATCATTATAATATTTTTTTATATGGATGGTTTTGTTAAACATCTTCCAAATGAGTATTTATGAGAATATTCTTGTGCTTTTGCCTGCTCCGGATGAGGATGATGGTCTCTTTGGATAGGCTACCTCATGTTTTAATTTATACGAACTATATCCCTGCATAACGGCACGATGACCGTAGTTTTTCGTCAAGGAATATCCACGAGGGTAATTGTGTAGCTATAGGATAAGGATTTGGCGATGTAATCCCCTCTCTATCACCCTAATAAAGCCTTTTTGAACCCGAGTGGGAACGAGATCGGGTTCGGCACCACTAGTCGGCGTTATTTGATCTGTCTTGAGTGCGTGCGCACTGTCGGTGTTTATCGAACTCGAACTCCCCCATCACCGGGTCAAACCTCCCACTCAGCGTCAGTTACACAGAGGATGAAAGAGTTTCACTCTTGTTTCTGAGCACACCGCTGTCCACGCGCAGAGCGTTGAGACTCTCGTCATCATTGCTCGTCTTTGGCCACGAGCCGCGCGCCCGGTGATCCGTGCGTGCAGAGTCTATGGGTGTCGACGTGATGTCTCCTCCTCTGAGGAACCTCAAGTGCTTTTCTCCGGTGATGTGCCAGTGTAAACTCATATGTAGCAAACGGACGCTGTCTTTAATGTTCGGCTGTAAGGTAAGCACGGGGCGCGCGTCTCCTTTCCTTTAAACGATGCGGTTTCGTTTGTTCACGTTACATTTGTGCATTTTATCCAAAGCAATTTACAGTGTGAAGCTTTACTTGTTACCAGTAGGTGTGTTGTCTGGGAGTCGAACCCACGTCCTGTGCGTAGCTTACGCAATGCTTTACCACACTGAGCAATGCCAGTACAAATGAAGAGAGATGATGAGAAAATACATTTGGTGTGTTAGTGAGAGTTGGACATGCAACACTACAGCTTCGTTAAGATCCACCATCCCTTTACTTCCCCTCAAAAGCTCATTGTGCGGTTGGATGCCACTGATAGCCACCTGTCTCTCTGCAGCTGCATGCCAGAGACATCAGAAGGTCAGCAGGGATCTGGTGTCATATCAGCTTGGCTCTCTGTGGTCTTGCAATATGGCTCTCGACAGAATGGACCTTCTCAATGCTGAACAACCCATAAAAGCTGTCTGGACGATAAGGGGTGACACAGAACAACTTTTGATGAACATGTCAATCGTTATTGCACGACAAAAAAGATTTAGGGTAATAAATAACGACAAGTTTCTTTATAATTTCTCTATAATGGAGCATTTAATCACCCTGAATGGGGTAAGCTGTCACAAAGAAAGCCTGACTGAGATACATAAATACATATTGAAATAATATTGGAAGAAAACCATCCTAAAGATGTCTGTAAAAAAAAAAATTGTAATGCATCCAATCAAGCTTTATTGGTTACCCAAGAATGTGATAATATTAGAATTTGTTATTTGGAGAATGTAATGCTATGACTTCATTAGTTTTTTCTTGTTTACATAAAAAAACACTAAAAAAACACTAAAACAAATACAATTAGACTTTAAATCAAACCTTTATCTTGACAACTTCTCTTGTGACAACTTGCCTCAGTCTCCCTTATGTCTAGACAGCTCTGGAATACTCTCCACGTCCAATTTTAATTCCCAATTCAAGCGAACCAAATCTGTCAAACCCTTTTCACAATTTCTCTTCTACATGCGAATTGCACTTGTGCTGCTCTTGTTTTTGTTCTATGTCAGTGCACGGTGATTGGACCTGGATCGATACATCCTGTGTGAAGTAGATTGAGACACAGATAGTGCCTGAGATGACCTTGAGAAACCGATGGTGTGGAGAGAGCTTTGGGGCACGAAAACCCAGAGATAAATGTTTTATAGTCACTCTCACACACTGTCTAACCGTGTGTGGTGTCTGATCGTTCATATGTGCCGTGACATGTGAGATCTTCATTGTCATCGACTTTTGACAACTTGGAGGCATGTAAGGGACAGGAATTCATTTAAAGTACATTACCTTACCCAGGTTTGGACAGACTCGACTGAAATCTTTTGATGATCTTTAAAACTTTCCTGAGTTTAAATAACAATGGGTTCATTGTTCCACATATCAGAATAAAGCGTGAACATAAGCTCCTATAGAAGATTTATTCAGTTTTGAGTTAAAAAAAAGGCCAGAAGTTATATACTCTGTGTTTAAAGGGTAAGAATGTTGCCAGCCAGAAACTTTTTGTGAAGTGTTGTCCAAAGTTACAACATAGGTGAACACTTTAAGAGAGCCTTCTTTATTGTTTGTTGTACTTTTCATTCAGTAATGGTGAAAATCTTTCCGCAAAGAAAAGACGTTTACTTTTAGTTTTAAGGTAAGAAACGAAGTTCAAATGTCACAAATAGGCAATTTGGTTTAATCACATGTTAATATAATGTCATATATGTTATTAAAATATATATTTACATTTAATTTGTCGAAAAACCTGACAAAATGGTTTGTTGCATCCAGGTAACCATGTGCTATTAGTTTTTAAAGGTTGTAGTCTGGGAATAACAAACACCAAATGTCGCAACTGGCCAATCAGAATCAAGCATTCCAATGAGTCGTGTAATAAGAAATGATAGCTTGTCTTCTTATGAAATTATAAATCTGTATGTATGTTATTATGGTCGTTTTGGAGAACGTATTCACATTTTGTCTTTCCATGCTGTATTTGTAATTCAAGTATTCACCTGAAAACATGGATGAGTTCCAGCTGTTGACATGGCTTTTCTTTTCTCTTCTCTCTAGTTTGTACTTATGTTTTGTTCATTACATTAATTGATTTCCTCTTTTTCTTAGAGATATCTGCTCATCTCTCCTCCATTCTATTGTATTTATGTTCTGCCCCCGTACAGTGTTACTGTAAGCATCGTGTGAGAAAGAGTCCTCTTAGGACATTTAGAATATTTGCAAAACCAACAGACAAACAAGAAGTGCGACCAATAGTAATGATTTATTAAAAAAAACAAGAAATTAAAAATGGAGTAGCAAAGTTTCATCCTAACGGTCACAAAATGATAATTGTTCTGTGTTTAGAAGATTGATTGCATGCTTAGAAATACGGAGATGAAGATGTTCAATGGCAGCAGATTATAACATATTCATTGGCTGTATAAAAAAAAGATGCTGAAGTGAAATTAAAAACAAAGTTTCTGAACTGAAAAATTAATCGTTTTATTAAAATAATTGTTGATTATTGTAATTTTACACACGATCGTGCAGCCTAACTTACTGTCACTTAAAAGAAATGTGCCCTCTGCACACACACACACATACACGTCTGATTTATTTTATCCATGTGGACAGTCCATACGGATAATGATTTTTATACTGTACAAACTGTATATTTTATCCCCTACCCCTAAACCTAAAGATCATAGAGAACTTTTTGCATTTTTAGATTTTTAAAGAATATTGGGGGACCTCAATTATATTCCCAATGGTGACACGAGTTCCGCTGGGCATTCAGGTTTAGGTCCACACCGGGATATAAAAACAATTCCGCACTCATGCACACACACACACACACACACACACACACAGAGATTCAGGTTTTCACAAAGTGCACGATGAATAATGAATGATGTAGGATGAATTTCTTTCTGCCTGTCTGTCTGGCAGCTTTAAACTCCACAAAGAAGGCTTTAAATCGGAGGACATTTATCTAAGATGTTAGCTGTTGTAAATGATGATAGAAAAGGGAGTAAGTACATAAGGTCCTTCCGCTTAAGCGGCCCACAAAGATCCAACAAATATTATTGTGTTATATATCCAATGTTTTGATCATCATTCGCGTGTCTAATTGTTTCAGATTTATAATCCAGTGGCCATAAGAGAAGACTTATGAGAAGAATTTAACGTTATATATGTGTTATATATTTAAGGACATTTGTAAACATTTCATCTGAGCCTTTTCTCCACCAGAGACAAGCAGATGTGTAATGTAGACTACACCTCACGGGCTTCGGCTGACCCTCTCTTTCTCTTCTCTCATGGGTATTTCATGTGTACAGTTCTGTCAAACCAAGCAATTCTCTGGTGTGTTTGGCTTTAAGGCTCAGCTTACAGACGCTGATCATAGGAGAATGCTAAATGGTTTGTTGGTTTGGAATTGGGAGTAATCTGTGATCAAGAGTTGAGTCACATTGTGTGTCTGTATAAAGACAGGTGGGAATGCTTGTGTTTTAAAACACACATTGTAATGACCATTGGAACAAAATCTACTCCGCATTTCAGTTTATTCTGGAAAAGAACCGGCCACTTAGACTGAAGAATTTTGTTGGTAAGAATGTTCCTGAAGCTCAATTGTAGTCGGTAAAGCATTGCATCAGCCAACAAAAACACATTTGGATTGATGACATATGAATGTCCATTTCTGAGGACTCCACTCGCTCTGTTGCTAGCGCATGATGCATCTATCATTGTCTTTTTAAACTCAAATGTTTGTCAGTCATGTTAACACAAGAAGTACCTATGTCATCACTAATGCAGTGTTTTTAACCAGGGGGCTTGAGCCTACTACAGCGCCTCAACAAGCCTTCAAGCACGCCTCAAGATGACTTAAAATAAGACAAAACGAGCATTAAAATAAGCTAAAGCAAAAACAGAGTGTTCGCTCATTTACTGGCGTCCAAATTTCGAACGAAGTTTAATGCATGTTTTGTTCTTTATTATTGATGGTATACTTGAAGACTACATGCTATTGTTTGTATTAGACAATATTTTCATATTAAAGGTCCAGTGTAAGAGATTTAGCGCCATCTAGCGGTGAGGTTGCACTCCACTGCTCACCCCTCCCGTTCGAAGCACTATGAATAAGATGTCGTCACGTTTTCGCTTCTTTGTCAAAAGAGATAATGTATTTACGAGACGTGTTCTGTAGAGTAGTTTGTCTGTTTAGGGCTACTGTAGAAACAACATGGTGGATTCCATGTAAGGGGACCCACGTGTATGTAGATAGAAATATCACATTCTAAGGTCATACAAAACAACACTTCTTTATGTGAGGTCTGTATACTCCTTTGAAGATCTAAAACATTCTGTCAGGGGTGCCACGTATGATTGGGTTGCATTAATATATTGTAGATGGTCTATAGTATTGTATTGGAATCAGATTGGAATAGAGTGATTCAGGGATGGCATATTTGTGTATGCAAATATTTAATTCTATGACATCAAACACAGCAGTAATGCTCGTGATTGTGATTCCCGGGCTGATGAAGAGTTTTCACAATCTAGAATGTAGTGTGCCAGTCAGTCAGCTGGCGGTGAGATGAACGGGGATGTAATGGATACTGTTACTCTGCAGATATTAAACCTGCTTGTCCTCATTGCAGTGGAACCATCAGCCAATCGATACTGCTTTGCACCAAGACTAAACTGAACATGTTTTTATTAAGGCAGGACATTGTGTACTTGTGTGTGTGTGCTCTGCTGTGCATGATGGGAGTTTTTCTTCTTTTAAAGCTCAGTGGATTTTGCAGTACATCTACACAAGCTTTTTTTTAAGTCTGGTTTTATCATATTACAGGACATAAAAACAAAAACTTTAAACTTTAGCAGGGCCACACAGAATCAGCACCCTATTCATATTTTCTTTTTAGTAGTATTAGTAACAAAGTTATTTTAGTTTAATAAAATGAAAACTTTGAACTTTTTCCTGTTCATTGAAATCAAATCAAATATTGACCAAAACATGATTGGAAAAACTTAACTAGGAAAAATTGAAATGTTGCCTCAAGTTTAAAGCAGTACAATTATAATAATTAACAAAAATAAAATAAACCTAAAATAACAATTAATGAATCTCATAAAGCAACATTGATAATAAACCAATACATTATTAAATGACCAAAGCATATACCAAAAATGCTCAAATTTAAACTAAATTAACACAAAAACTAAAAACTAATTTATAATATTAAAACAAGTAAAAAAAAAAAAAAAAACTCTGATAAGGTCTATACTATTTATTTAGGCATTACAAATAATAGGCTCAAAAAAATACACATTGAAATATATAAGTGCACGTTAGCGTCTAAATGTATTTTTTTAAATGTTTTAGTGTTTAAATGCAACAAAGTGGATTATTACAAAAATGTGGTGTTTTGTGGATTATGTGAGGATATAACTAATCATTTAATCTTTTATTAAACTCATAACCTTCATATTGGTTCCGTCACTTATTATAAATGTTCATATTGTTCAGATGAGTCATGGTGCTGCAATATTTTCTTGACTGGCCATTTGTTTCCACTGCCATAGAATCTGCTTGAATTAAAAATAAAGCGAACAATATAATACTTTTTATTATACTTTTTTTAAAACAATATACATTGTTCTGGTTTTAAAATAGAATACTTAAAAGCTCTTATGCATTGAGCTGAATAGCCTGTTGGCAGCAGTGGTGATTTCTCTCTCAGAAATCTTCTGAATCGGGTTTTTCCTCATCCTCAGAAAATAAAATAATATTCAAGTGATGGGGTACATTTGTGGTTTTTATGATTTCCTCTGTGCACATTACTTTAAGGCGAAAATGTTTTTTTTTCTTTGTGGTTTTTCACCGCTATCATTGTTGAGAAAGTTACTCTGATAATGTAATTAATTACTAGTTACCAATTACATATTCAATAGTGTTATTAGATTAAATACCTACTGAGAGAGTTATCAATTATTATTAATTACCAGAATTTTTTTTAAGTTTTGATTTCAGATTGATTTAGTTTTATTAATATTTCGAATTAGCTTTTATTTTTAGATTTTTTGTTTTGATGTAAATGTTTGTTAAAGTTTTAGCAATTTTGGAATGCTTTTGTCATTTTATAACTTTTTTGTTAATTTGTTGTATTGCTATATAATATTAATTCATTTCTATTTTAGTTTTATTTTAGTTTTTGTTAATTATTTTAATCTTAGTTCTTTAAACTTATTTCAGTTTTTTTTTGAGGCAACATTTCAAAATTTCCTTGAGTTAAATTTCTCCCCCCAATTTTTTGGGTCAGAATTTTATTTTATTTTAATGAACAGAAAAGTTATGAAAGTTTTAATTTTAGTTAACTAATATAACCTTGCTTATTACTTACTATATCCTATACCAACCTTGATTAGTTAAGTGATTTGTGAAAAGACACGGAATTCATTCAAATAAATAATAACAAAAAACTATGAAGTACTCTTCTTAACTGACTTAACTGGATTACAAATGTGAGACAGATACATTAATGCATGCATTTTAAAGTTAGACTATGAATTTTGATGTCAATTGCTCTTAAATACACAGTATTTAGTTTGATTACATCCGAAGTAACTGTAATAAAAAAACACATAGTAATCCATTTCTTTACTTTTTAAGTGAAAAGTAATTCAATTACTGTAACTAAATGCTTAGTAACTAGTTTCACCCAAAACTGACCGCAATGCACAACTCTGTATGGCTCCTGTAGAATAGCTGCATATTTAAAACATCTTTTGTGTCAACTTTCAACCCCTCCCTCTTCAAAAAGCCCATCATATGGACACATGAGACCTTGAGCCGATCAATGCCTGAAGTGTCCTTAAATATCCTGTTTCACTTGACAACAGGCAATAACATTACAGCAAAATTTACTGTGAGCACCATTTCATGTTTGATAACTTTCCTACAGTTTTATTTTTTCTTCATTTTTGTTTCTTCATCTTCAACTTTTCTTTTATTTGTAACTGTCTCTTTCATTCTCTCTCTGTATGTACAGTATGATGTATTGCTGGCTCATTGTAATGTGATCTTGCTGACTTCACTTTATCTCCCTTTTTCTTTTTTATTCCTGAACTGAAAGCTGCATATGAGAAATGGTTCCTGTTCATTTCATAATTTATTCATAAAGTGACGAGAATCCACGTTATTGAACCTTTGTTGAGAATATGTGTTGCAGTGTTTTATTCACTATTTACTTTTTTTTATTGCTGGTAGTCTTCTGATCTTTAATTCCGGCCCTTCTGTGTGTCTGTGCCATGTTGAAAGAGATCGTCCTGAGCATTTCCATACACTGATGTTGCTTCCAGTAAATCTTCAATTGTTTGTGTTTGTAGAAATTAGGTTATTCCCTAAGAGTTTACATGATATGTATACCCATGAATGTACAAGCAAACATAATACAGAATGGCTTCTGACTTCTTTCTTCTTCTCATAGAAATATAGGTATCAAGATGAAGAGACTCCGCCCTTGGAGCATAGCCCCGCCCACCTGGCTCACAGTAAAAGTGCAGAGATGCTTCACATGAGCGATAAGAACCTGGCCGCCATGGACTCCATGCACAGTTACGCGCCCCACACACACATCTCGCCTATAAAGGTATGGACACACACACACACACACACAAACAGTGTGACACCCGGCATGTGCACTACAAACTTGCAGTCTTACACACGTCTGTACTCGGTCCGTCCATCTATCTTTCTCTTTCTTTCGACCTCTGTGTTCATTTTCATACCTGTGTATGTGTGTGTGTGTGTGTGCGCGTGTGTGAGTCATGTTGTATGTTAGTCCACAGGAGTTTTGCCCACTTCTGTGTAGGCGCCATCAGAACACATCCAAACACTCTAGACTGTTTCTTACCCCCCACTGACTCCGCACACACACACACACACACACCCCTCTATTGTGTGTAACTACTTAACACTGACACTTTATATATTTAGAATGGCAAACTAGCATACAACAATTGCCAAAATGTGGTAAAGAGCCAAAACACACAAAATGTGATGCTGTTTCCTACCATGAAATGTGTGCAACATGACCTTCTATTTATTGTCAACTCAAAGCAATGGAGATGCTCAGAGATGACAATCTGCAAATATTAGAAACTTCTGGTTCCATCGCTCCAAAGACTAACGTTTTTTTGTATGGGTTTTTGGTAAATCGCCCGAAATAAGGTCTCTGGTAAACAAAGCCTCTAAATATTTTCCAGCTTTATTCTATGACATAAAACACACCAATTATAACCCACTCGTGATGTGTCTTATAACGGCGGTTGCTAACAAGTTGCTAAAAGCGACTACTAGCTTTGGTGGGGACGTTAGACGTCATCGCGCATATACAACTTACAAATAATGCAACATGGACACACATCTCTTAAAACATAGTTGCGGATTCATTCATTCATTTAATAATGTTTGAAAGAGTAGTCGGAGGCTTGGTGGTGGTGACATTGATATCAAGCGACCTTAAGTGTAGTCTGTTTATAGCATCGTGTTAGCTTTTTACTTCTGCCGGCTTCAAAAGTAGCAAATGTTGTGTTAATTTTAAAGATTACCTTGATAGACAAAACGTGTAAACATCATAAACCTTTGTTAATCATGTAACTTATTTTTGCAACCTTCTAAAAGTCTAATGGAAAAATCCATATGGCTTCCAGTCGAGGGAACCAGCACATCGCTTATTCTGGGTTAGCCTACAAAAATACGTCATCTCTGAGCCTCTCCATTTCAACCGCCTTTTTTTTGTGTATTTAACAAAGTTTCAATTTTTTTTAACAAAATGAAAAAAATGTATATTACCTTATTTATTTGTGACATGATTACTGGACACCGATCTCTAATTACGTTTTTGGCGGATGATTTTACATAGACAGCAGCTGTTTTAGCCACCTAGTGGTGAGGTTGCGAATTGCTACCAACGGGTTCACACCACCCCTCCCTTTCGAAGCGCTACAGTGGCTGCCACAGGACTAAGGCCATGTTCACACATTCACACACATCTGTTTTACATTATAATCCTATGGAGTAAACAGTGTTTTCAAAAATCCCAGAGCGCATTTTTAAACACCAGAGCCAGCGTATTTTTCTGCAGCTCAGAGCGTCTTTTGAGTTTGAAAAAAGTTTCTGAAAAAATGCTCTACGTCAAGCAACTTTTTTTACAGCTAACCACTGACAGAGACCTGAAGTTTGCGTTACAACATGCGAGGAACATGATTGTTCGAGAAGGCCCAAGCTAAAAAAAATAGAATGGCGACCGAAATTGTCAACTTTTTCTTGTCAAGAAAAGTCAAGTGTGAACACGGCCTAAGATGTCGTCGAGTTTTCGCTTCTTTGCCCAAGAGCAAAGACTGTTGAGCAGTTTTTCCGTTTTGGACTCCTGAAGAAACAACATGGCCATGTGTATTATATTTCATTTCTGTAAGTAGATCGTTCTTAATATTAAAAAATGCTCCTAAAGGATTTAGAAAATAGAGCGCATTTTCTTAAACACCAACATACAAACACATACTGTACATGTATAATAATACTGACGATTTATCTGTTACCTCTGAAGTGTGATGCTCAGTGTAGACACATGTGTGTAGTGATGTTCATTAATTTCACTTATTAGCAGTTTATATGATACACAGTATAAAATTACCTTAGCATGAAGCTCATTTACATGCTTGTGTTCAGCTGTGTTCTGTGTGTCAAGGACGTTTGCCTGAATATGAAGGTCAGTAGGCAAACAGCTCCTCCTCCAAGCTTCTCTCTCTCTCTCTCTCTCTATGGTACCATCTGTCTTCATGTGAAACATGCCTGTGAAACACAACACATACATGCATAGACGCAGTATTCTTTTGGTTACCTTTACTGTAGTATTTTAAAAGCGAATCCACGAAATGTGATGAAAAAGTATAATCGGAAAATATTATCAATTCAATTTCAAAGTATTTGAGACTGCGGATATATATTTGGTGGATTGTCACACCTGTAAATAGGTCAAATAGAAATGCAATGAATACACTGGGTATTATAATATTCTGAATGTAATAAAAAAAAATTTCTAAATTATTTGATCATTGCATTGCATTTGAATTTTCAGATGCATACTGGTGTTATTTAGCTGTATGCTGGACACTGAAAATGGAGATGTTTGTGTATTTTGTGAAATCACGTTTCTTTCCGTCAGACGTTAAATTTGTTGATGTTATGAAAGATGGTTGTGTAGTTTGTACGTTGTGCTCTCAACATGCTGTGTTTTTTCTGTTACTCACACACCGTATGAATCATGTCATGTGTGTAATCATATGACACATTTGATCTCCTACACGCCCCCTTCTGCTGTGTCTTCTATTTTAACCAGCTCATATAACACTTCACAACCTCAACAATCCACATATGTCAAATTCATACTACTGCAAATAATACATTACTGATGAATCAATTGTTGAATCAATATTTTTAAATGGATCTTTGAATCAAATCTTTGAAATCAAATGTTGAACAGAAACAAATGTGACTCACGTTACGTTTACATAATTTTTTTATTTAGCATACGCTTTTCTGAAGTGGCTCAAAATGAGAGAGCATTTAACATCTTGTCGAACATTGAGCATCATTAACATAGCTACGATTGCAAGAATTGATTTGAAGCTAGAAATTAAATTTTAATAATAAGGTTTAGACGCTGTTCTGGTTCGTTTGGTGGTATCCATGTGTTTGTACGTAAACTGAATTTAGGAAAGACATTTGTGGAAATCCTCCATTCCTGGAGTTGTCAGTATTAGTTTGGGTCAGACATCATTGGGTTATGAGGAGCTCATGATGAGCTATGAGCTATGATCCTACAACCTCAGGCAATATAAAGCGCATGTTACCAGATCTTTTCTTGATAGCGTACTTTTGGATACCCCAGCACGTCAAACAACAGGGATGTCCGGTCCTGCCCCTGGAGAGATGCTGTCCTGTCTGTTATATTCATGTAATCCTCGGTGTGCTGTTTGGTGAGGATTGGGGCCAAACTCAGGCTTCCAAAAGCACGACTGGACACCCTGTCATTAAAGGGACAGTTCACAAAAAAAAATCTGTCATCATTTATTCACCCTCATGTGCTTCAAACCCTGTATCTGACTTTTCTTCAGTGGAACACAAAGAAGATATTTTGAGAAATGTCTCTTTGGTTTTGTGTTCAGACGTGCAAGTTAATGGGAGTCAATTTATTTTGTGACCAACATACTTCAAAATATCTTCTTTTGTGTTCTGCAGAAGAAAGTATTGTAGTAGTCAAACAGGTTTGATATGGCATTTAGGTAAAATGATTGTAATTTTTGAACTTGCCCTTAAATGTAAATGGTTTGTCATTTTGAGAGGCAACATCGCCATCTGCTGTTGAGACGCAGAACAGCGGTCAGGACCAAGAATAGATGCAGGTTGGACCAGTCTTTTGTTCCTCTCTTATGGCTGTTTTTTTCCAGACACGCACCCAAACTCCTGCTTGGTTCTGTTTTTTCCTCTAGCGGTTCTGATGTTTTGAATCGTTGGCTTGTGCACCAAACAATGCAATTTGCAATTCATTAACTCACCCTTAGATTGTTCCAAACCTGTATACATTTCCTTCTCCTTCTGAAAGGACCATATTTGGAAGAATGTCATTGAACAGATCTCACCATAGTATTTGACTCCCATAGTATTTATTTTCCCTGCTATGGCAGTAAATGGGGGATGAGATCTATTTGGTTGCTGACATTCTTCCAAATATCTTCCTTTTTTATACAGGTTTGGAACAACCTGAGGGTGAATAAATGATGACAGAATTTTCATTTTTGGTCCCTTTAAAACCTTAAAATAACCGACCCAAAAGATTGCTGCAACCATAAAAATATTGTTTTTTTAATGCAACCATTACATGTGATCGATGCAGAAACAGATCAGTACCCGCAGGTCTCATACTGCGTGAAATCTTTGCACCTCTTGTAGGTTCCTACCAATTGTTATTCTATTTTTTCATTTACCCTCTCCTGCCCAGAGCCTTTGATGAAACATATCCATCATATTTTATAAAGCTCAGAAAACACTGAGAACTTGTACATTCCCAGCATAAAGAAAAAACTACATAGGGGTGTAAATACATTGCTCTGACAATAATTTGAATGGATGATTCTTGCCCACAGGAAATAAAAAAAGGAAGTGTGTGATCTCTCTTATCTCAATTATTTCTCCTAGACATCAATAAGAATTCATTGAGAGCAAATAGAAGCTTGTGTCTGAGAAAAATAAATCTCACAAATATCTCATTGGGGTTTGCGAAGAGATGTTAACAATGTGTCAAACTGAACTCAGATTTGACTCAAACATTTCTCATCAAATTTTCTCATCAAACATTTTCTCACCCAAATCCAGATGATCTACATTCATTTACACCTCCATACTCTTATTTCCTCTGGGTGATTCAATTGATCGTCTTTCCATCTTAATCTTATTAAAAATATCGGTTTCAAACTGGATTTTTAAAACGATTAAACTGGATTTTTGGAGTAATAACGTGTGATGCATTGGGTACATCACATAATGAATTTGCTTTGAATTGTCAGAGAGCAGATGCATTGATGTATCATATTGAATTGTGATGGATCAATGTATTTTTACACAATATAAGTGACAGTATATACAGCAAAGGCTCTGTTTTGATGCTTTTTTATTCTATGGGTTTGTCGCATTCCCAATGTTAAGTTATCCGCCCTCCTCTCCTGTTTTCTTTTCCACAGCCAGTGTTGCTGTCATCTGGTCAAACCCCTCTGTATACCTCTGCTGTCTCCACACTGGTAAGAACACAGACACTCTGCTGCCCCTAGTGTCCGGGAGGTCAAACTACACCTGCTGTGTAAAAGATCATTACAATTCCTCATTGACAGCCGCATGACACAATCTGGAAATAATTTACCAAGACAATGATTGTTTTGTCATCTTTATCTGCTTCATCATGAAATGTAAATAAAATGACATTTATTAATTCTTAAAATCAAAAACGACATATAATGCTAGTCTATAGAAGTACTGTGTACCAAGCAACAGCAACCAAAGGGTGGTGCTTAACCAAAGGGTATTTCTCAAACGAAAGGACTCGTCCTGGGTAGGTCACATCATGTCTCGGCTGCCATGTCGTCAAGTGCCTTCCATGGACATTTCAAATAGAGAGAAGCTTGAAAAGGGTGCGTCCTTTGTACAGTCCCAAAAAACATTGCGAGAATCCAGTCGTCGTCTTCTTATTGTACTGTATGTTTTTAACAAAATTAAAGACGAAATTGCGGGAAACTTTTAAAATTAAATACATTAATAAAATTGATATCTGAAATCTCAAATGAATTGTTGGGTTGTTATGCACGCATTATTATGCACAAATGAAATAACAGTAGCAGGTGCTTTGTCTATGATTTTATGGTTACACATGACTTCTCTCTTTAAAGGTGTCATGAATTGACCTTGTTTATTGATTCATACTGTTGCATGATGTCTACTTATGACGTTTGTGAAGTTTTTACATTGAAAAACATCAAAATCAATAAGTAATAGGCTATTTTCTATCTGGGTTGACAAATTGACGAAATTTTCGCATGCGTTTTTACGTATTTGGCTCTCGTTTGTACGTGTCTCTGAATTGTTAAAAATGCCTCTCAAAATGCTCAATGTGCAATGGGCTTTAATGGGCGTGCCGCCACGAAGACTTGTAAGTAAACGCCCACTGCTTTGATTTGATAGCAGTTTGTATATTAACTTAGTTTGAGCCTTCTGTGAATTTGGTTAGAGACTTTGCAGTCTTTTGCATTAGGGCGAATCAGATTAGTATTATCTGGGGACCTCGTGTGGTTTTATAAAGGACTTCCCCACATCTGTATTTCATGTGACGCATTGGCACGGGATGAGTGAAGCCTGTGATTTTACTCAAATTTACTGATTTATTTCCTGGATGTGATGGCAAGGCTTTGTGTTCATTTTGTATAGTTGTATGGTGTTTAATGATATCCGTACCTGTCAGAATTTGAATATCCGTACCTGTCAGAATTTGAGCCCCGTGATTGCAATCGCAGGTCTCAAATGCCATGAGAGTTTCCATGTTAAATAAACAAACGGGATACTCCCGGTAATTAATGGATATGAACCAGCATCTGAAATAATCCCAAAACACTTCGAAACAGCCTCCATTTTTTGCAAACGGTGGATAAAAGCTTTTGCAGGAAGGTTATGCAGCGACTGTGTTGCGATCTTTAAAGGCATGTTTATTGCTTGCTCGCTCTATCTGCTTCGTGTGTGTTGTGTTACTTCAGTTCTGTCATGCGCAAACCAGTGTGTGGGGCTAGAGAAGCAGTCATTGAAATTCTTCTGTGGAGGAGGTGTTCAACCTATCTATTAAAACAGTTTTACTACGGTAAAAAAACTACTAAAACTCATAGACACTGGTACTGAAGAAAAAAAAAAACATGAGGGTAAGAAATCGGGTTATACATCAGATCAGTTACGCTACATAAAATAAACTGGTAACAAACTGAAATCGTTTTAAATGCTTTTTTATTTAATGAAGGTGAAATAGAATCCAGGTACATCTTAAAATCTTTTCAGAAGACCAGAAATATTGGTCTGTTTTTGGAAAATGTGCACTTATTTATGTACAATTTACCAAGAAAATAAATGAAATTCACAATAAAGCAAACGTTGTTTTTAGTAGAGTCAGAATCATAATATCCCCAAAATAATATCCTTAACAGTTTTTGATAAACCATTCTCCATATACTCATTAATAAATTAGCTAATATCGTTCCAAAACCTTTCTGTATAATGACAGGACCAAAATAATTGAAAGACTGGCCATGCGCTCTTACAAGACCATCTGTTGTTGAGGAGGACTGAAACCCTATAACCTTTAGGACTGCTCAAGGAAGGACGCAGCGTCACAGGGATGTGTCCTATTGCGTTAGAGAAACACCCAAGGTTCAATTGAGATGGAATCAATCCCTCTTGACACCGCTGACATAATGCGGTCCAATGTCATCCACCGTGACATCATCACGGCGATAAAACACAGCCATGGTTATTCTTTTCCTGATATGACATCATAACAGTCACGACTTATTTTAATACGCATCTGCTTCCAGTTTGCAGAGTTAATGTCAGGTTGTTTTTAAATAGTCCTCCATCACATTTCTCCACGGCATCTCTCAGGCGGATAAAGTCATCATTTTCTTTTTGCTGTCATATCCACTGCAGTAATATCAGCAGAATCATCACTGCGGTGCAGAGAATCAACTTGAAAACACACGCCCGTGCACACACACACACAGACTTTTATATTCTCTCTGCAGCTTCAGCCCATTATTTCTGACAGCACCTCGATGTGCCCAGAACAGCGTTGTTATCCCTGCTTGGTGTCTCTCAGCTGTGATGTGAATTTTCACATCAACTTGTGTTGGGTTGTGTTTGCGTGTATGTGTGCGGAATTGGAAAAAGTTTCCCCCTAAATAAAACAGCAATTTTATTTACTGTACTTTGACATTATGTATTTTCAACTGCATTTTTAATAGCGCAGTGTCCTAATGCCGCCAGTAGAGGACAGTGTTTGGTCATATAGTAGGTCATCTCGGCTCTTTGCCTGTTTCATGACTTTTGTGTGTAAAAAATGATTCACCGATGGAAGGATTCAGTAGGGTGTCAGTAATATTAGAGCTATTAAATCCCTAAGACGTTGTTGAGAAGCCCACCGGGGATACAGCTGAGATTGCAGGGGTCTTGTTTTTTTTCATGAGAAGAATCTGAGAAGAAAGATGCTTACGCAGGTGTCTGTTTCCTTTCCATAAGTGTCCATTTAATGTCGTTGGTGTCAAGGAGATACAGTTGACATTAAAGTGATCTCATTTGGGATTTATCTTTCCTATGGACACGCACACATTAAACAGGAGGTTGAGACAGTGAGATTCTGGTCTCCATAGCAACATGGCTGCTGCTGCTGCTGATATTAACAGCTTTAAGAAGTGCCGAGGAGGCAAGTGAACGAGTGAAGTGCTTTCCTTCGTGCTCTCGATTTCCATTTCTAAAGGACAGGCTGTAGGATGAGAGGTAGTGACATGAGAAGAAAAGACGCACGAACACACACACACACATGATAGATGGATAAACAGATAAAAAATCCACTGTTCTTTACCGAATGATACTGAATGATTATGTCACAACCACATTTATCTATATATCTATGACTGCTCCAGTTGTTGTGTCCGCCATCTTTGAACAGTCAAGAGTTTGGATGCTGTCATTTTAAACATCTTTTTATTGTTTTGTTAGCCAACGCATTCATCTTGTATTGTCTTGGTTTAGCAATTATAATGACTTTATTTAACTTTCTGGCTGAAAACAACGTTTTGTAATGTTGGCATTATTCACTTGCCACAGACGTTTATTTTCAACAAGATCCCTGATCATTTTATTCCTGTCTTAACATTTCATGGGCACATTTCGGGGTGAATCATTATGTAATCCTAATGCAGAGAAAAATATGTTTGGTTATTTCATAGAAAACAGTAAAAGGGAGTGCGAGATGTTATTGCTTCGCTGAACAGTTAAGGAACAGATGCATCACTAGAAGTCTGAGACTTGGGCTCTAATTGGGCATTGCTTTGCTTTGAGCATTTGCATATATGTATAGACTGAATGGTACAGAAACGCCTTTGCACGGATTCCGTATACTGTATATGTGCTTCAAGGGAGAAGCCTTGAGTTATGTAATAAATGAATTATCGTGGTGTTTTCAAACGTAGAAGAGTGTAAATAAAGCGCTGAGATAATGAAAATCCAGAAATGGATTGAAGAAGAGAGATGTTAAAGCGCCGCAGGGAGACAGATGGGGAACGCAGCGGGAAAATGATGTTAGATGAGATGAGCTGCGGGAATGAGTGAAGGATGGAGGTGAGACTCAAATGAGTTCACAAGGGATGAAAGAGTTAATAATGCATATTATTTAAGCCCCTCACACTTCAGACCTGAATTATAGTTTAGCTATTTATACAAAGGATTATTGGTGTTGAGGGGTGAAGAACACACACACTCATCAAAAGAATATATTTTAAAGAATTTTGGTAACCAAACAACATTGGCTTTCGTTTTATAATCACAAAACCACGGCACCATTTCTCAAAATATCTTCTTTTGTGTTCCACAAATGAAATAAAACACCTATAAACTGCAAACTAAAAGTATGTCACCAAGAGATTGCCCAGGTGGTAAACGCTTCAGTCTGGACGTCAGTGTGCCAGTGTGTATGTATGTGCCAGCAGGTCCATCTGTGTGACAGTGGGGCATCCCATAATGCCTGCATGGGCATCACCAGCACTTTAGGATATACAGTAGTGCTGGAAGAAAGAGAGAGAGAGAGAGAGAGAGTAGTGCCTCTTTACCTTCATGTACTGTATTAATGGGTAATGCTAAATAAATGACCATTTTATGAGCAAACTACAGTTAATTAAAATGTCAACATTGTTACATTACACGGTAGATTGGAATCTGGTTTCTGATTGGTCCTTAGATTAAATTTATAAAATAAAAATTTAAATATGATATTATCACCTTCATGGAAGGTTTAAATTGGTTACAGATAAACAACTAAATATTTCAAATCAATATTTTGTGTCTTATTATGTATTCAGTCAGCATGTAGCTCAGTTATATCAAAATAAAACTTGGTGGTTCATTGCTGTTCGATTGAAACCTTGTATCTCCGTTTTTCATGATTTTTTTGTCACCCTTCATATTTGTGGGTTTTTCTAATATTTTACTAATTAAAAATATTTAAAAAGCTTTTAAACTTTGACAATATGATATTTAATTATATCAGATATGCAGTGTTTTGTAAAGTAGCAGTTTTGTAGATACAAACTTTCGGTCGGGCAGCGACATTACAGTACCAAATAACAAAAATGATGTAATAATATGTTTGTCTTACAAAACTCACCACAGTCAGGGTGTTGTTGTGGGGTTATTAAGCCTATTAATATAAATGAGGGCGTTTACATATCAAAAATCTGCTTAAAAGAGATACCTGTTTATACTTGTTTACATGCATATCAATAAACCAGCAACACAGAAATGCCGTTTACATTAAAGTTTGAGACTTGCCAGGTTTATTGCGTGCAGTGACGTCGCCATTGATAGTCATTCTTACAATTAAAAATGCTGCGGGAAATCAATCAGAAACTGTATTTTTATATCTCTTCTCATATCCGCAGTACTTGTATGCAACAATACGTCTTCATTTATTTTTTTGCCTTAAAAATTCAAATTTGCTATTTGTACTTACAACCACATAAGCTTTTAAACCCAGCACGTATATTGTGCCTCACTTTCCGTACTGCAGACATGAACGATAACTCAAGTTGTGCAGCTTCTGTGATGTTACCTGAGTTGTGATTGTCCTCTGGTGGATGATAAAACCACAGACGTACAACGAAGAGACCTGAGTAACTCAATTATCATCAAACTAAGGAAACGCATGAAGAGTTTGGTTCCAAAATGAAGTTTGAAGTAAAAATCAAGTTTTTTTTATTGTGCATTCCAAATAATATCAACCCTAATGCAGTTTTTTTTATTCAGGCAATATTAATAAGTCAAAAAATACAGCTAACTTTCTTATTTTTTTCAACCAACACCACACATCAAAATACTTGAGCAAGTGCATTGCAATGCCTTAAAAGGGTCATATGACACGACTAAAACAAATATTATGGTTTGTTTTAGATGTAATTCAATGTGTTTACACGATTTAAGGTTCAAAAACGTTGTATTTTCCACATACAGTGCATGTTTGTATCTCCACCTTGCACCGCATCACTTAAACACGCAGATCTTTTACAAAGCTCATGGCTCTGAAAAGCGAGGTGTGCTATGATTGGCCAGTTAACCAGTGCGTAGTGATTGGTGGAATACTGCAAGCGTGTGATGGAAATGTAACGCCTCTTACCATATTTGGAACATCAGGTTCAAAAGCAATTGTTCTGACAGGTACATCCACCTTACTTGCGTATACATTTGGATGATTTAAGTCCGATCATACCACGAACTGATGTAGATTTGTGGGGGTGTGGTTAAACAAGGTGTTTCAGGCAGGTCTGGGTGAACTATCGCTTTTAGATAGAATCCATCTTTTGTTCCCACACTTAAATGTTTGCAATTTTACGTGTCTAATACATGCAAAGGCAACTTATAAGACACCAATGACAAAACAAGTATTCGCGCCATATGACCCCTTTAATGACCCAGTATCTGATCGTCTGTAGGGACAGCGTCTTCAGGACTGACTGCCTAAACCTTACATGTGTGTTTGTATATGGTTTGATTTGCTTTTTTCACCTAAAAATCTCCTGTTGTGTGTGTGAGTGTGCGAGAATGCCGTGTCTGTTCAAAGGTTCGGTACTAATGAATGTTTAAAGTTGTCCCTGCAGCTCTGAGGTAATTACTGCACAGACTTTTGCTGAGACAAATGGTCTGGGGATCCAATGTGAGAGAGTGGATGAGAGAGAGAGTGGATAAGAGCGAGTGAGAGAGAGTGGGTGGGTAGCGTAGATGAAAATGCAGGCAGAGAGAAGCATTGAGAAAACAATGTGGGGGAGGGAGAGAAACGCAGAGACCCCGTGTTTTATTTAATTTAGGCGAGTCTGTCAACTTGGAGTGTGCTACGTAATACCCGTGTGTGCACCCTGGAAAACACTATTGTGTGCTCATCCAGCTCAAATCATCCTAACTACAAGCCTGACATTCTGTTTTAATAATGCAAACACACACAATACTGAACTTGTCGAGCTGTTTTTTTTACCTATGCCAGCGGTTAAAGTGATATTTCTCTCAAAAAGGAAAATTCTGCCATCGTTTACTCACCCTCCTGCCATTTCAGATCTGTATGACTTTCTTTTTTCTTTGGAACACATTAGAAGATATTTTGAAGAAAGTTGGCACCCATTCACTTGCATGGGTTTTGTGTCCATACGATTGAAGCAAATGGGGGCCGCCGCTGTTCAGGTACCGACATTCTTCAAAATATCTTCTTTTGTGTTCTTCGGAAGAACGAAAGTCATACAGGTTTAAAATGACACGAAGGTGAGTAAATGATGACAGAATTTTCATTTTTTTGTGTGAACGTCACCATCATTGTGCACATTACAAACCGTTGTGCTTTCCACAGAGAGAGCTATAGAGATGACTGCGTTGTTCTGCTGATCCACAAAGCTGCTTTAAGCTCGAACTCTTTTAACAATATTTATGTACAAGGGAATGCAGTTAAGAGCAGGTCATTATTGTAGGCCTAATTTCCCACAGGACGATCCTGTACAATGCCGAGCTGAACGTGATAATTCTCCTGGAAAGCTTCACGTATCCACTTGTCAAGTCGTGACGTAAAGAAAACTTTTCCACTAAGTGAAGCTACTATTTGAACAGATGTTTATGAGCACGGTTTATTTTGATTACACGTTAAAGCTTAACTTTCATAAACTCACTGTCCAGTCTCCAGGGTCATGCCATCAATATTTTAATTAATTGTAGAAAAATCAAACGCTCTCTGGCCATCTGGGACTTCATTATGGGGATAAAGGTTAGAATTGTGGCTTTTTAGGATTTGGAATCAATTTATTGTCATTACACACATACAAGTACAGTGTAACGAACTTTAACAACACACAATGAGTGTATATTAGCATTTTTGTTATATGGTTCCTGTAGTGTCTATGGCCCACCCCCTCGTTTCCCCGTCTTTCTTCCCGTTTGTGTTTCATTCCCCACACCTAGTACCCCTAGTTAGTTTTCCCCATTTAATGCTGGTTCGTTCCTTTGATGTTATTTCAATGTCTCTGTTTACCTAATGGTTTAGTTTGCCCTGTTCCTGCGTTGCCAGTTCTTGTAGAAGTGAACCTTTATTCAAGTTTTTTTTTTTAATGTTTTTCCCCCTCGTGGGTTTTTTGTGTGAAATAAAAGTATTTTTGTTGCAACTGCGGTCTGCATCTGGGTTCGCTGTCAGTATCATGACAACCACCAAGATGCATATCCAAAAATATAATAATACACTCCTAGAAGAGATTGAACCTTTAGCGTTAGAAAAATTACTTTAAAGTTCAAATGTGAGCTTGTAATAATCGAAAAGGTTCAAAGTTGAACTTATAAGTTCTATAAGTATCCCCTATATGGACTATTTTCTGCTGTTTTGTTGTTACTGTTATTGTCATTCTTATAATATATTTTATTTTCATAGTTTAATGCTACATTAGTTTACATTTACATAAGTTATAAATGGCCTAAAGATTCATATAAAAACATTTTGAGAGTACGACACCACCATCTAAAACAATAAATATTTAATTTACCCATGAAAAAAACAGAGAAAAACATTTCCAATCGTTTTCACTTATATCAAACATCTAAAATGACATAGAATTATGATTTCCAGAGCCAGTGATACGTTTAAGTAAACTCGGAATGCTTCTTCACACATACTACTTGGAAATAACATCGAAAACTGTGCTCATAGTCGGACATAGAGTGAGATTAGCCCGGAACGAACCGATGTAGACGTTCAGAAACTGTAAAGTATTTGACAGGGATGCTGTGAGGTCTGAAGGGGGATATTTCAACTGGACTCGAATGATGATTTGCGTTCAAGTGTATCTCGCGCCCGTGGCACAGCTCAAGACACTTACAAACTCTGGTGCGCGATTGAAGGAACTCAGAGGAAGTGCTTGAATACCTATGTTAAGGTAAGACTTAACAAATTTACTATGACCTTTCTGAAAACATGAAATAAAACAAATGAAATGTAACTTTAAAGTTAAGATGTGGTTACAATACTTTAAAATACAGACTGAAGCTCTGTTAGTTATTGTAGTCTTCATGGCGACACAACGAACATACAGTAATATAATTCTGTTTATTTAGGTAAACTATGTGTTGATTTAGTGACTATTTAAGCCTAATTTATTCAGTCCAGTAGGTACAAGAACTAAACTTAATAACATATTAACATGTTAATACATTCTGTGTCGGTCAGCTGCGTTAAGTCATCAGTAGTCTTATGTTTTAAAGGGATACCCCAAAAACTTATGATTCTGAACATGTATACATTTGTTTGTTTTGCTGAACACACAGGAAGATATTTGGAAGAATGTCAGATCTCACCCCCCATTTACTGCCATAGTAGGAAAATAAAAACCATGGGAGTCAGTAGGCGATGAGATCTGACATTCTTCCAAATATCTTCAGCAGAACAAAGAAATGTATACGAGTTTGAAACAAAGAGAGGGAAAGTTAATGATGACAGAATTTTCAGAAATCTCTTTACTTGTGAACATTACTCTTAATTGAGATTATTTATATGACAAAACTGAATATTAAACTGAAACCAATCTGTTGATTTCTTGTTCTTATTTACTGTAAAGCTTTTAATCATTCAATGTGTTTTCTGTCGAATGTGTGGTTTTCCAGATGTGTCTCTCAACTCTCATGTTGCCATTAATGTGGAACCCACAACCTGTACAAAGAGTCCAGAGACTTTCCATTTATGCCTAACCACAAAGAACACACTAAAGGTAATGTTTGATCTAAATCGATAAATGCATAATCTGTAAATAATATTTTTTATTGAGATATTTTATTTATTTATTATGGGCTGAAGGAATACTGAGTTCTGCAGATAACACAAATGAGTTTCAGTGATCAGTGGTGTTCTGTTTCCACAGTTCTGTCCACTCATAAAGCCCACTTTACGGTATGTAAACATCAAGTCCACGATGGTGAACTTTTGTAGAGATCTGAGTAAAGTGGTGAGCTATTCTGTATTAGTATAAAGGTATACATGAAGCTTTTTCATTTATTAGGCCATCATAGCATATTATTTATATTCAGGTTTTTTGCCTCTCTCTATTCAGTATTTTTGGTCTGTTTTAAGGGGATTCATTTATTATAGTTTCTTGAAACGATGATGCTGAAACACCAAAATATTTTTTGGACAATGCACAATAATAGCAATATGAACATGAATGAAGGATCCTTATCATTACCTCAGACTGTGGTATCTTGATGTTTACTGATGACATATCCCTCTGCTGTGATCTACGGTGTCATTAAGCTGTAAAATTACAGAGTTGAAGATGTTAAAGTTAATTGTTTTGTATTATTGTTAATCTTGTTTTCTTTCTGTCAGGTGTAAGTGAAGCCTACATTAGTGCAGTGTGGCAGCTGATGGGCAAAAGTTAATATTCAATGTTTTTTAATGTATTTTTTTGTGTTGTATTTGTAGTACTTATTATTGCACTTTTTCAAACACAGACCGTGATCGTGAAGCTGTCTCTCCACAGTACTGAACGATCATTCAGGTGGGATTTACACAGCTCTGCACTCCACACATCAGTTTGAGGACTGTTTCTCTGTATATGGCGGATGTTAGGAAGACTGTAACTGACTGACCAAGTCACCATTCACTTACATACAAAAACACTAGTCAAAAAACATTTGTTTTATCTCCTGCTCGGCTAAGGAAGGATATTCAGAGGGTTTGGAATATGATGGTGAGTAAATGATCACAGATCAGTACAGATATTACAGATTAAAATGGGCAGTTTTGTTTGTTTAAATAAATGCATATATACTGTATATCTTTATTTTTGTTATAATTTTGCTTTATTTTTAGTTTATATATCTTTGTTAAAGTTTTACACATCACAATCCGATGTTTATTAAAATTTATTGTAATTTTGTGTTTTTGTCATTAAATATTTAATGGAGAATCATGGTTTTGTGTCCGTGTTATGAAATGTTGTGATAGTACAATGTGTAATATAATAATAAAAACAATATTTTTAATAATAATACTACTGACATGGTGACTAGTAAGGGGTTCCAATAGGAACCTTCTTAAATGCACCTTTAGAGGGTTCCAATTGGGAAAAAAAGAACCTTTAAAGGGATAGTTCATTCATAATTTCACAAATTCATAAATTTCATACCCATGCTATTTGGAAGAATGTTAGTCATTTCAGTTCCGGAACATCATTGACTACCTTAGTAAGAAGAATTAAATGGTAGTCAAAGGTGCTCTATGTTTTCATAAATTCTTCAAAATACCTTATTTGGTGTTCAACAGAAAAACACATTTTTTTCCTTACTATGGTAGAGGATGATAATTGCTTACATTCTTCCAAATATCTTTCTGTGTTCTGTTCGTTGGAACAAATACATTTATACAGGTTTAAAACAACCTGAGGGTTAGTAAATGATGACAGATTTTTCATTTTTGGATGAACTATCCCTTTAAGGTTCCCCCAGATGCAATCTCCAGGAACCTCCAAAGGTTCATTTTTGAGCCTTTTCCTTTTAAGAGTGTTCCAACATTTTTTTGGCGTGTGACATTTTCCCACATTTCGTCAACCTCAGTTTCGTCAGATAGTGTGATAAGATGCGCATCTCTCTCTCTTTCTCGCTGTGTGAAGTGTGTGTGTTTTATTTATTGAGCACAAGCTCCCTCTCCTCCGCTCCTCTGATGAAGGGAAGCATCGTTGAGCTCGTCATTTCTATACGGTAGCTGAGCTGACACGTTTCTTTTGAGCAGAATCTTTTTGCAGCAAAGTTGTTGAACGAGAAGACAAAAATCGTTTCTACTTGATTCAATCATGTTATATCTCTGGACTATAAACACTCAGCTCTGTCTGTGAAGCGCACGTCATCTTGTGTAGCTGTGTGTGCGAAGTGGATTTCGTTCGCGTTTTGTTGGTAACGCGCGCGTAAAATGGACATCTTTGCATCTCGCTCCGTGCCACCAGCGCTGCGTCATCAGAACCGCACGTCAAAAACTTTTGAAGACCTCTGCCTTCTGTTCCGACTCATCGCGCTCCGTCTGGGCTGTTATTAAGCGCGAGTACGCGCTGCGTGAACGCCCCTTTGGAGTCTGTGGCCACCGCGCAGAAGCGCGTCTCTTCCTCGAGCGCGCGCTGCTCGTTTGGAACGGCACCCGTCGAACACTCGCCGGCGATCGGCGCACCGGCAGGATGTTCGTGTCCGTGTGGTACGCCAAAAAAATGGGCCGACGTTTCATCAACAACGTCCGGAAAGCTAAAAATCAACGCCATCGTATCGTGGTAGGAATTGACATCTTTTCTTGTGTTTTTGTTTGGCAGACCGTTCATCTCTATTCAAAACATCAAGAAGGAAAATGTTCAAGATGTAACATAATAATGAATAATGATATCAATGATATGTTCTTACTTTTGGATATTTATTATTTATACTCTTGTATTGTATTGTTTTAATGTCTTACTGCTGTACAGGTCAAATATATCACAGGACTTTAAGATCCAAAATAATATGCATTTAAATCCTAATGATGTCCAACACAGGCATTCTGTTCTAGAATAACTCATAATAGTCCTATTGGGAACTGTTCTTTAGTTTTATAGTCGAGTTATGTTGTTAAATTCCCTCTATGATCCTTAAGACTGGCTCTAAATATAACAGCAAATTCAAAACGACTGCTTTAGAGATTGGTGACTTTGACAGGGGTGTGTTGAATTTGATGTCATATACAGTATAAAGTAGACTTGCCTTTAATTAGATTTTTGGGTATCGTTTAGCAACAGACAGATGGTAGAACTTAGTGTGTCAGAAGTTGCAAAAGGTGCAAAGTTAAAATTAGGGTGACTGTGTGAAATGCTTCTGTCAAACCCGAAGCTTGAATAATAGATGATGTGATTTATGAAACTGAGATGTTAACATATAAAAATGAGGCACCTGGTTGGACTTGGGTATATTAGAAGTAAGTTTGGCAACTTTCATTTTGATTACAGGAAGTCTATATCAGAATCGATTGTTAATTGAAAAATCAGGAATTCATTACGTTTTATATGTAAAAAATGTGCATATATAAAAATAGGATGTTACAAGTTTAGATCCATCCATTGCTATATCATCTAATTATTTGAATGAAAAAATTATGTGTTACCTCAAATTGTTACTGTAAGGTTGTTTTAAATGATCTTAATAAATGTTAATTGATGTTTGCAAACAGATAAATTCAGGTTGTACCTCGGTTGAAGAACAGAAAGAGGGGACGAGTGATCAGACATCATCATTCAAACACAACCTGTAGTGTTTTTTCAAAGGAGGCCAAAGAGAGAGAGAAACACAATAACATATAACCGATTCCGTGTGTGTGTTTCTGCCCGCGAGTGTGTGAGTTTGAGTGGGTGGATGCGCTCTCTGAGCTCTTTGGCTTACATCATGAATTGTGGGTGTCGTTTCTATCCGATTGTGTTTCATTTGTAAGACACAGTCAGTCAGAGAGACGCTTTAAGGAGTGAGGATTCACAGTTACGTCTCAACATTCACACACAAGTTAAAAGGCCTTGTGCTCCAAATGTGTCGAACTGCAATTCAATGCATCACGTGTTACCATTGACATGCATGTAGCTTTTGTGCCTCTACAAGCTTTCCTTATCGATATTGGATGTTAATGTGCGTGAGACGTCTTGTTGACATTCAATTTTGCTCAGCTTTTCTAACTTGGCTATGTTTATAAATGGACCTAAAGAAAAAATACACTGTGGACATTTTTATTATATACGTGTTAGATTGAATGGGTGCTATAAAACACACCATTATGTTTACTTTAATTGGTTTTGGGATTACAGTTGTAAGCAGTGATGAAAGCACAGTTTGTGCAGGTTTTGCATGAATGTTTTTATGGTTACACAGAGAGTTGCTGCTTCTGTTGTTAAGTGTTGTTGGTGTTTGTGTGAATTGTGGATTTCATTCTGTTTTCTCCCACACACGGGCAAGGCCATGGGATTTATATAAGTTTAGATGTTTTTTGTATGCATGTCTGCGTGTGCCCTCAGGTTTACAAGGGTTTCTAGTTTTAACTTCCTAAACAAGCTTGTCATTCTGAAACCAGCAAATAATGGTGCAAAAGCAAAGAGCCGTAACTTCACGCTCTCTGATTTATCAATCTGTGTGGTGCGTTTCCCGAACAACGAAATAACTCAATGGTTAACAACCATAGTACGATGCATCGTTGGGGAAATTAAGGATGTAGTAACGACTGTTTCCTGAAACCGTAACTCTGTCGGAGATCAATCTAGTTAATGACGCCACACAGGTGGTGATGTTCAGATCGATTTAATGTCAAATTCTTGCTGTCAATAACACACATTGCATTTAATGTCCCAATGAAATTAAAAATGACAATTCTTATTGTTTCATTAAATATTGTAGCGTTTATAGTAAATAGTTTATTAAAGTGGGTCATTTTCTTTTTAAAATTCTGGTACTCTCATAATCTTTGGTTATAATCTGAAAATGCACTTCCGCACTAAAATTACGACCAATCTCAAATGACGTAAATTCGACGGCATGGGCGGAGCATCTGTTAACTCCTCCCCTTCAACTGTCAGTCTGCTGTTAGTTTCATTTCAAAATGCAACAGCTGTTTTTATACATCCAATCAATTCGCAGTAAAAAACGCAAGCCACGCCCACTCATTTTCTCTTTTTAAATTCATTTTCTCTCGGAATTCGGAAGTAAAAACGATCGCAACTTCCAGTTCACAGGGACTTTAAGGACTACTTTTGCTATCCTATTTTTGTTATATGTTGTTTTATTTGACTCCCCAGGGTCCTAGAGCATGCAAAAACAGCGCTTTATATTCTTGACGAACTAAAAGATGTCAAATTGAATTTGTGTATATATATTGAAAAACGCATATGGAATGCACTGGATGCTGCTCGCTTACTTTGATCAAAAGGTTGATGCATGGTCATAATAATAAGGAACGACGCTTTTCACCACAGCTCTAGACCTGTAATTCCAACCACGCAATTTTGCGATGCTGCCTGCGAGTGATCGTTGGATTTATGGTGATATAATAAAATCAAATGTTAAAATAAATGTTATATTTTTTGACAACTTGGTGATACAGTCCCCAAATTTAGGCATCAGGGCAGTTGACGTTTGCCATTTTGGGATGAGAGAAGGTAATTTCCATGGCAACCAGCCACCGCATCTCTCCCTCGCTGGGAAAAGTAGAATGTTCTTTTACAGAAGGTGACGATTGATGGCGCAGATTAAAAAAAAAGAACGAGATGAGTGAGTGGGTGGGTGGGTGGAAGTGTTGATACATGGAAAAGAAAACCAAATGCGTGCGTGAGAAAGATGAACATTGTTGAGATGCTTAGTATGACATTTATTGATTGTTTTCATAATAAACGCTGTAATTTTGAGCACTCTCACACATAAAAATGCTATAAAAGGTTATTTGCAGTGATGCCATAGAAGAAACATTTTTGGTTCCCCAAAGAACCCTTTAGTGAAAGGTTCATTGAAAGAATGATTTCCTTCTCCCCCTTTCGGGTATCATAAAGGTACTGGGGAAGTCAACGGTTCTTTACGATTCTTTTAAAACAGAACAATTTAAAGTTACAATTTTCTCATAATTTAAAGTATAGTTCAAGTTCAGTCAAGCTTTTTAATAAAAGGACTGAACCTCATTGAAGACATTCTTAGACGCCAATATTTCTATATATAATTTACATTACACCATATAATTTTCAAAATCAAAACAGTATCTGGATAAAAAGCTGTAGTGATAGCTAAAAACATAAATAATTGATTTTAAAAAGATGTGACAGTGATACTGACAAAAACAGCTAATTATTTTGGCCACTTAAACTTGTTTGCTAATGCTCTTATGAGCTTTATTAAGCATTAAGGTAAAACAAATTCTTCTGTCATTGTTTTGAATTTTCACAATTTAATTCCGTTTAAAGATCATTAAACAATCTTCGTTGTGTTCCGCCGAAGAAATAATACATACTGTATAGTGAGTAAACAATGACAGAATTGTAATTTCTTTCCAAACTGTTCCTTCAAGATCTTAGCGTTACTAATTTGAGTTATTTACTCTCCAGCATTGGCTCGCCTTAAGCTGTCTTTCATTTTTCTCTTTACAAAAATCATCTTCAGTTTCTTCTCTCCTCTTTTTGGCTCCTATCATGTCTGCTTTTCTCTCCCTCATTTCACTGGTATCTCCTTCTCCTCCCTCCGGTCTTCAGATCCCTCTAAGGGGTCTCGCCAATGCATGCTAAATAAAATCTGAGGGTCAGCAATATTTGTGATTGAGCGTGTGTGTATGGCCTATTTGTGTATGCATACTTTGTAGTCAGCATCATAGCGGACCTTATTTATTTTCTTTAAGCTTGTTCCTGGTGTTGTGACGTCACTAACACTAAGCCCAAACCAATTATTTTTGACATTGACCAGTACAGTTTGTGCACGCATGCTCGCTCTCACATACAACCCACACACACCAGCCAACATCATCTCTGGCTGTATCGCTGTATATTATGTAATGACTCTTAGGTAGGGATGTAATAATATTATTGATATCGTGTTATCGCAATAGCAAAATTGTCTTAATATTATCGTGGTCACATGACAGTATGAAACGATAGGTCTTCCGGGCCTGACATAGAGAATATTAGAAAAAAGAATTGATGTTAGGTCCATCTGGAGCAATTATTTTCTTTTTTAGGTCATTTGATCCATCTTATACTATAGACCATTTCATCGGACATGCCCGCCCCTGACCCCCAGTTAACTTCCGTTTTGTGTATGGCTTGTGTCTAATAATATAATAATTTATATTTTATTTAATCTAGTTAATAATAATTAATATTATCATTTTATTGTATAATAATTACATGAAATACAAGATTTTTTAAATTTTGTTGTATTTTCCTTTTTATACATTTTTTTTTGAATGGGCCTTGAAGTTTTGACCCATTTAAAAAAACTGTATGGTACATTGACATCTAGCGGTTGAGTTTGGTATCGCAGTCTAAATTCAAAATATTGGAGAGACAAGTTTAGCCAAGCAACGATTCTTCTCGGTTTCTTTTGGTTGTTATATATTGTTTGTCTATGTGTCTAGTAAGTTGGGGTCCAAAAAGTGTGCATGCGGAGTAACATTTGTTTATGTTATTAAGATGAAACCATCTATAACTCATAGGCTACCTCTAAGCAACAGTTATGCATAGAGGACAAAGAAAAGAGGATGCTGCTTATGGCACGTTTCCAAGTCATCATCCGTCATTAAAAATTATAGTTTTGATTTTAGTTTTATTAATATTTAGTTAGTGTTTTGCTAGATGCTAGACACTGCTTCCGCATTTGTCCATGACACTGCTGTCATGCGCTTTCTACATCAGTAAAGGTAACAAAGGGGAACGCGGATATGACGCCATTGACAAGCAACTGCACAGCCCCGTGTCACTGTGGCGATATTCTCACGATTTACAAGTGGTTAGAAATTTTTGAGATATTGTTAAGACACAGCTGTACAAAATATGTAACACTAGCTAAGTGGTTTTGGGAAATTTTACTGCAAAATTGTACAAGCTGCACCTTTAACTTTTATTTAAAGTTTTAGCAATTTTGGTATATGCTTTTGTCATTTTATAATTTATTGGTTTATTTTAATGCTGCTGTATATGATTTATTCATTTTTTATGTTTTTGTTCAGTATAAATTTACTGCTTTAAACTTACTTTAGTTTATTTTTGTGGCAACTTTACAATCTTCCTGGTTAAGTTTTTCCAATAATTTGTAGGTGAATATTTGATTTGATTTCAATGAACAGGAACGTTTTCTAAGTTTTAATTTTAGTAAAATAACCTTGGCGTGATGCATCTGATTTGCGACTGACCTTATTGCAAATGCTTTTGTAGGTGTTCCCTCTTCACATGCAAACTTTTTGGGAAGAGTTAGTAAATCACCCACAGTAACGTCCACTCTCATCTGCACTTTTTGGAAATTGCACTCTTGCGCCATTTTGCCTTGTTTAGTAAATCTGTCCCTTAATGTGAGTTGTGGCCCTTAATCTCCCATCACGTTCCTTTCGATGCTCGTAACAATCTTATTTTATACATTTATGTGCATCTGTACCTATTGCCCTAGACCTTTTCTGATTTAAATGAGATTATGTTTCTTGATTTCTGAACTCATAAAATGAAGCATCTCAATCTGTGAGATATCTGCAGATGGGCTGTTATATACGCCATTAGCATCAGTGCTCCGTGACGTGAGGAGACACACTTGAGTGTAGGAGTACCCTGTCACCATATAAACCTATTCATCAACACCGAGAAAAAGAACCTTTCAGAAGATTCAGATTTTATTATTTGCTAACATTAAACCAAAATATAAATATGACTAAACTAAAAAATGTCAGTAACTTCAAATCTTGTTGGTTTTAGCGTCTTCTCTCTAGTTCATATGATATTTTGTGTTGAGACATCGAAGAACCAAAGGTGTGACATCTTTATGAGAGAATTTTCACTTTTGGTTGAACCGTTTCTTTAAAAGCCGGGCGATACTGATGTGAAACCAATACGCTGCTGAGAGCCTGGAGAAAGCAGTCACGCGAAACAAATTTGAGATTACACAACTCTTGGCTTTTAAATGGTTTGGCGTACAGTTGACTCGATTGAATTGGTCTAGAAAATGGTTTTGTGTACAGCCCAGAACAGCTTGAAGTTATTTGTGTTGAAACTTTCTGAAATCTGTATCAGTTACACTTCATTAACTTTAATTCTCTGCTGTGATAGGCGGGGACGTTGTTTGGTAAAAGTTTTCAAATGATCCTTATAAAAGCAGTTCATTATGTGGAAAATAACTGCAAAGGGATACATGTTTTATGGAGGCTCGTATTTTTTTTATTTATAACAGTTCACAGTGCATATTTTAATGCACATTGTTTCTAAGCAGCTTGACAAATGAAAATGATCTTTTGAACTCGTGCAGCCAAATTTAACTATTTCATGCATTTCAATCCGCCTAATCTCCCTAATACAAAATCATATCTGTTACATTTCTCATCATTTTGACTTTTATCTCAAGCATATTCAGGCTTTCATTCATTCCAACTTTTCAAACAGGAAGTTGGAAAATCATAACTTTCGAGTTGAATGTCACGGCAAAACATACATTAACGACGAAAAGGATTCAGGTTCAATAACTTCAGTCTTGATACAAATGTGCATTACAACACGACCAATCGAAGATGTCATGTCTCGTGTCTTAATGTTTCAAGACACACAGAAACCACACACACACACAGAGAGAGAGAGAGAGAGAGAGAGAGAGAGAGACAGTAACTGCAATCTTTTCTTCTGTTTGCTTTTTTACATTTAGCACGGTGACATGCATTACATCATCATTACTTCATGTGTCTCCAGTGATGTGCTCACTTTCTTCTATAGATATAAATATTCCCGTCGTTCTTTTCTTTTGTGACAGAGAGAAATTAGAGGTTTAACAAGCTGTCTGGGTAACAGAAGAGAGATGAAGAGAGGGAGAGAGAGAGAAAGCAGGAGAACTGGACAGATGTTCTCTTATAATGAGAACACAAATATGAGGAGAAGACAGCTGTGCAGTTCACCTCCCACAGACATTTCAATCTTCACAACACAACATCATCATTTACCTTGACTATACCTTGTCTTTAACACCACTTCCGTAACATCAGGGGTTCGTGATGGCTTTCAAAGCATTGCTCACATAAGATGAAAGTGACAGTTTTCCTTATGATTCAAGTGATATATAACAAGAACTGATTGCGTGAGGTTGTGTTTGGGTATGTGAGGTTTAGTTACTGTGTGTG